>NC_056596.1:16649501-16897939 GCF_018340385.1 Cyprinus carpio | reverse complement strand
TCTGTCACCACTTTAGTATTGTAATCACCTGTCTATATATACCTGGTTTGTTTCTGTCTGTGTCACAGAGTCCTTGTTTAATGTCACCCTGGTTTTGTGTTTCCTTGCTTTGTTCGTGTTTCTTGTTTTGGACTGATTACCTGGATTTTGACCGTTGCCTGGCTGGATTATGAGTTTTGGATTGCCCCAATAAACATACTGCACTTGGATCTACCTGTCTGTGTGCGTGTCGTGACAGTTTCACCCCAAATTATGAAAATGTATTTATTGGCTTATGGAAAGAAAGATTTGTGTACTCCACCAGTAATGTTTTTAGAAAGAAAATTGTTTGGTGGGGATGTTATATAGGGTGACATTTTTTATTTATTTTTGCAGGCAGTAAGAAAGAGTTGCTGGACTTCCGTGCCTAATTCAAGTAATGAAAATTTGAGACTGAACATGGAATATGACAAGACTGAAAATCTTTTTTTCTTTTCCTTTTTTTTTCTGATTTAACCATCAGAAAGGATGCACAAGGGAATCTTCATACTTCTGTCTATAGAAAACCTACTGATTGAAATACTATTCTACATGAAAAGTTTTCATTGTCTGTGGTTTATTAAGAATATTCCATTTCAACAAAGAGGATATAGTTTGTCAATATTAAAAGAAGCTCATGGTAAAGCCCAGTCACTGAAGAGGGATGAACTGTTGAACAAAAAAACAGAAACTGAATCCAGGGTCCCAATAACAAGATACATTTTGTCACAAGATATTGTAAAGAAGTGACACAAATTAAACAGTTAATTCAAAGGAATTGGAATATTTTACATGTTGATGAGAATTGTTTTAAAGGCAGCTAGTTTTACTTTAAAATTGCCCCAGCAATAAGGACAAATTGGTGAGGAGTTTTTTCTTCCAGCTTCAAGACAGGACATGGCTAAGATGACCAAAAAGGGGAGTTTTAGCTGTGATAATTGTAATTACTGCATAAATATGGTCCAGACTAATACTTTTGAGGACAAAAGAAATAAGGAGAAATTTGAGATCACAGATTTTTATTAGTATAACTCCACACATGTAATTTACCGTTGGAGTGTCTGTAGTGTTTTGGGCCTCACTAAGAGGAGGTTATGTGACAGATTAGCTGAACAAAGATATGCAGTACGGACTGGTAACATGAATTATCTGATGATGGCAAACATTTATACATGCCAAGCAAGGTAGTGATAGTAACTTGAAGGTCACTGGAGATTGAAACGTAATGTGCATTAAATATAAGAGCTGAGAGATAGACTTCTAGATGGTTGAAACAATTAGAGAGAATACATAAATTGAATGCTCTCTCATATATCCTGGTCTTAATGAAGATATTGATTTTCTCCATTCCTGTAATTGTCAGACTTATCTGTAGGTGGTTTTTAAATTTGTTTTATTTTTATTTGCATTAATTAGGATATGTATGAGTCTTATATAGGTTTAGAAAAATATGATATATGTATATATATGTATATATATATGTATATATATATATATATATATGTATATGTATATATATATATGTAATTTTTACAAAACTCTATATATGATACATTACTGTCTGTGAGTATATTGTATTTGTCTAATTCTAGTGTTCTTGGGTTGTATGTGAAGGGAGTGGTGGATTGTCTGAGAGACCCTAAGACATCTAGTGGTCCAGATCCTGAAAATGTATAGTCACAGGTGTATTCCATTTAGCTACTTCTTATACTCTATTGTCTAACACCCTGATGACCAGCTTGGGCTGATACACATTGGGTGTGCTTTTAATATATAGGCCCGTCTCAGGTCTGTAGAGAATCAACAACTGGCTGAAGAAGATCTGAATGTGTTTACTGCCATTTGAAAAGCCCAGTCTACCACCCCACCTCTCTGATCCCTGCACTTCACACATTCCACCTACCCCTCCTGCAACCCCTTCCTGCCTCCCCCACCATTCAACCTGTGCTTAAGGTCTGTGTAGAGGATGTGAACTGGGTCTTCAGAGGACAGATGTCTAAGAAAGCTTCAGGCCCAGACAGCCTTTCATATGCCTGTCTAAAAAACTGCGCTGACCAACTGGCCCCCATCTTCACACAGATCTTCAACAAATCTCTGGAGCAGTGTGAAGTTTCTCGCTGCTTCAAATGCTCCACTATCATTCCAGACCTGTCACATCTGTGATCATGAAGGCATTTGAGAGACTGGTCTTGGCTTATCTAAAAGACATCACTGGACCCTTGCGGTAACACACAGAACACACAGATTTTATTTGTGGACTTCAATTTGGCTGAGAGAAGGTCAGGCATGATGGTATTGAAGGCCAAACTGAAGTCCACAAAAAAAAAATCTGTGTGTTAATCCCAGGTCTATCAAGATATTGCAGAACATAAAACAGTGCCATGTTGACTGCATCGTCAACAGACCTGTTTGCACTGTAGGAAAATTGAAGAGGATCCCGAAAATTGACCCAGCTCTCCGGGCCCACCCAAATCTGTAAGTGGATCACCCGTTTCCTGACAGATAGGCAGCAGCTATTGAGGCTGGGTGAAGTCACAATCCCGACTCTCCACATCACACTGGCGCCCCTCGGATGTGTGCCCGCCCCACTGCTCGTCTCCTTGTATACAAATGATGCACTGCAAAAGATCCATCTGTCAAGCTCCTGAAATTTGCAGATGACACTACCATCATCGGCCTCATACACAACGGAGACGAGTCTGCTTACAGACAGAGGGTTAAAGAGCTGGCTCTCTGGTGCAGTCTTAACAACCAGGAGCTCAACACGTTCAAAACAGTGGAAATGATTGTGGACTTCTCAGGACCTGAAGTGGGACACTCACATAGACTCCCCGAGGCGGTGCATCGATGGAGATTCGTTCCCGAGGCGGTGTCCTTGTCCAAGGCCGTTCCCGAGGCCGGTTCCCTGATGGCGCTGCCGCGATGCCGCGGCGGCGTGCCCGATATTTCGATTGCTTTTGCTGTTTTTCGAGACTCCGAGGCCGAGCCGTGATGCCGTCCCGGGTCGGTGTCCTTGTCCGAGGTCGACGCCCTAGGAGGCGTAGCCCGAGTTCGTGCGCCGAGGTCGTGTCCCGAGGCGGTGTCCTTTGCTCCTGCGTGTTCCGTCCTAGAGGGCCATTCTCCCGAGGCGTTCCCGATTTGCTGTTCCGTAGGGCCCTATTCAGGAGGGGGCTGGACCAGAGACCTGAGAGGTTCCGGATGTCTATACCCTTGTCCAAGGTCCTTCCCGATGCGGTGCCCTTGTCTGGCCGTTCCCGATGCCATTCCCAATTGCCCGTGACTGGCCCATCGCAACAGCCGTGCTCCTGTACTGGCTCCCCGATTGGCAGGTATCCGTTCGGGCCACGTCAAAGGCGAATTCCTCCCTGACTGACCGAGCGCACCTGGGGCTACCAGGGGAGCCTCGCTGCCGGTCCCTTCCCCTACCTGGCATGGCCCGCCATCCCTCCCCGCCTGTTTCTGGCCTCCACCATCCACCTCCCTCCTGGTCGTCTTTGTTTTGTTTTTATTTTGTTTCTGAGTCACTGGAACGCTCCTTAGAGGGGTGGGTATGTCACGGTTTTGTTCTGTGTCTCCCGGTGGCCACTATAGGCTCACTTCCCCTTTTGTCACCCCCTTCAAACTACATTTCCCCTCTAGCCTTATCTTGCTCATCACTGTTCAGTGTATCAGCTGTACTCCACTTACATTGTTTGGCACCTGTGTCTAATACTCTGGTTTTCTGGCATTGTTCAAACGGAGTCCCCTTTTGAATGTCACCCCTGGTTTTTCGTGTTTCTGGATGTTGTTATGTTTCCTTGTTTGGACGGATTACCTGGGACTTTGACCTTTGGCCTGGCTGGTTATGAATATTGGTTTCCCCAATAAACATACTGCACTTGGATCTACCTTTCTGTGTGCGTTAACGTGCAAGATGATGATTTGTTCATTGTTGTTGTTGTTTTGTCTGTGTGATGATGAAGATTGTGTTCTGTTCGCTCTCATCCTTAAGTGTTAAACTCACAGCACTATAACCCCTCTCATGCAAACGTGTCCCTATGTAAATGTCGTCACATACACAGAACAGGCAGCTGTCATCTCAGATCAGACCTCAGATGAATTTCTTCATGCAATGTTCAATGTTCTGGCAAAACATTACAAGCTCATTAATATTTTGTGATAAATAGGAACTATGCTACAATGGAGATGTTTGATTTATTTTACTTGGGTTGCTAAATAAAAACACTATAATATTCAAGATCATGCTGGCTCTCCAAAAGGCATATAGATATATACATGTTGAACACATTTTGGAACACGTAGACTGTGTAACTGAGGGGGCATTATCGGCTAGTTATCGCTTATAATGGATATTATTTGTGTGCATCATCAGTTCCACACTGAAGACTGCTGTCAGTCGTGCAAACGGTACTCTGCATGTTTGAATCAACTGTTGACATCTGTGATGAGATGGCTGTGATGAGTCATTTCTGATGTGTGTCCTTCAGTGTCCGTCTGGGCACTCACCTAAGGGGATGAACGAAATGCGCTATCCATGCAAGAAGGTTGGTGTGAAATCCATATGATGAGAATCAGATTGCCCGAGCAATAAGTTACTGGTGAGCTACTCGATCATAGAGTGTCCTCAGTCTGGTTATAAATAATAGTATCTTGTTTTAGTGGCTGATGAAAAAACACGTACTCTAAATCCCTCCGGAGCTCCAGTCAAATCTAGACAACCAACATATGATAAGACGCGAGGCAAATGTTTGAAATTTGTTAGCGTTTGTGAGGCAATTTTTGATGAACAAGGACAAGACACAATTTATTTGTTCCTTGCTCACCAATTTTGAATCTAGTGATCATATACATTATGATTAATATATGCTAATAATGGTCAAACACGCCTCGCCCACTTCCTTAAACTCTGTCTAGCCACTCCAGTAGAAGTCAAATACTTATTAGTCTTAATTACTCAGTTATATTATTTAAATCACAACTCAGATAAAAATTTCTAAACTATCAGCGCTTGACAGAATGGTGTTTTCAACGATTTTATAACAGGGGGATGACCATGTTATTGTATGATTAGGTTAATTCACTTAATCGGACTCAAAAACTGGCACGCACAAGAATCTCATGCATAATATCCATGTCTGCAGCTAGGAAGTGTTGAGCTGTTTATAGGACCATGTAGTAGTTAGCCTGGGACCTCTCTAATTCCCCATACTAGGTAGGGAGAGCATTTGCATCATCATGGCTCCTAAATACTCTGGAATAGTTCTTCCCTGATATCTGTCCCGTGGCTCAAACCCACATCTCACTACTTCTGTCTGTTTAAATCTAGATTAACGACACATCTTCTTTTCAGCAAGCATTGACGATAATGAATCGCAATCTCACCGTCTTGTTTCCCAGTTAGCTCTAGATAAACAGTCACAAACCTAGTTCTTTGCTTTGAAAAGTTATTAACTAGTCTAATTCTGTTTCCGTATTTAGTCCTTTATCTGTTTTTTCGCATCTTTAGTTACCTACAGATACATACGCCTGCTCCAGGTTTGATTCCAGACTTCAGATGACCCACACACCTCGTGGAGGCGATGATACGGTGATGGCTCGATCCACGTCGCCCATTGAACAGGAATGTTTGGCGGACCGTTTCGCTAGATGACGCCCTAACTGTTGAATCGATGTAAGATTATATTCGCTAATTATTACAGCAATGAGCTATCATGCCAAACTGAAACTTTCACTGTGACTGAGCCTACACTGTGTGAAATGTACAGCAATTTTCGGAGATGGTTACGGTGGATGGAATGTTTCGCAGGGCATGAAATTAGCATTGATGCCGTAATGAAAGAGGGGGAGGGTGGGAAATGTCTAGTACAAATCACTTCTAAAAGTGAAAATGTAGATAAACTGTTATGAATTTTCTGTAAAGGCTGCTTTGAAACGATGTTGATTGTGAAAAGCGTTATAAAAATAAATTTGAAACGAATTGAACTGAATTAGACTGGCCTATTTGAACCCTGCCCCTGACTTGTGTCACTCAGTGTGAAGTATTGTTTGTCTTAACACTGTACATGATTAGCTTTATGTCTGTTTTTACAGCAGCCCAATGCATGTTTGTTTTGTTTTCTCTGGGGCCCTGTTTGCCTTGTGTCTTGAACACCTTACGGCGGCTGGTTTTGAGCTACTATTCTCCGTTGTTTAAACTAATTTCTGAAGCATAGTTTTTCAGACCTCACTCTCTGGAATGCAACGCTCTCTGCCTGATGGCGTTAACAATTATATCATTACTAAATAGAAAAGGGTGAAATAGATCGCTGAATGGTGGGATACATTGTATTGATTATTTGTTGTAGAGCGGCTCTGCCAGCAGCTAGCTGCAGAGGTATCTGCTCAGCGGTGATCAGTGGGGGGCAGTCACTGTGACGCTGACGGACGGAGGTTTTGTGACAACTCTTTATCGACTGTGTGGAACACATTTTGATGTTGTGAACTAAAGTTTAGGAGCTTCTCCCAGGTTCTGTACAGGTACCAGGAAGACAAAGTACTTACCAACTGGTCCTGACTGGTCTCCAATGGAGCTGTTGGTTTTACAGGTCAGAGTTACCTGTTTTTGTCCGTTCTGACACCATGTTCTCTGTGAAACTGGAGTCTGAATTACAGACACCGGTCTGCCGAGACATTAAAAGACACTTACACTTCAAAGTGCAATCAATATAATTTTTTGAGATTTTCAACTATTCCACTAATTCTAACTTCACAATCAAAATATAACAAATGTGTCTTACATTGAAAAGTACCATTCACTAGATCGAGAAGATGATGACAATATCATTAGTATGTTATTGGTATATTCTGTTAATAGATACATCTACGTGTTAAACCGGATCACAGCTGTCACGGTCCATCATGCCGGAAGGGCGAAGAAAACGCTGGAAAATACTTCAAAGGCGTGTTAGCTCAGGAAAAAGCTGTCCAGACGAGTGTCGAGAGTAAAAGTTGCGGGCGGGACAACAGAAGGATCTCTGGATAAGTCATTATCAGCAACAGGCACAGCAAAAGAAACTTGGGTTTAGGTAAACACCATTTAAAAACAACAGAGAATGACTTGATGAGGGAAGACGACGATACCTGGGATCCCAATTCAACTCCTAAATACTCAAACAATCATGGAGGCAGGACCACAGCACACACGTCCAGGACATACGTCTTAACAACAGCCACTCCCAAGCACTCGAGCTTCTTCTTTCTTCTTCTTCCTTGCTAGTTATGTGTTTATTGGCGTTGGCAAACCAGCTTCAGGTTGCATTTCCACTCACCGTTCTGGGATCAGGAGTGTGAAGCCTAGCCGGTTCAAAGCGGAAAAGAAAACTATCAAAAAAATAAATAATAAATAAGACATAGATGAGTATGTCCTGTTGATTAAACCCATAATCTCCTTCAAATATTTTAGAAGGTCTTCCCCCTTTGACTATTTCTACGCATTCTGAAATACATTATGGTAGGAACTGAAAATATACACTATTTCCTTATCTCTTAGCTGAGGGGAGACAAGGAACACCTTGGATGCAAATTATCTAATAACTCAACCAATCGGGTAGGCAGGAAGCACGACACATACCACAGTCCCGCACAGTAGTCTGTATCGAACAGTCACTATAAGCTACTCTTCTTCTCCCTTGATTTGACTCTATTGGGGCGGTTGGCGTAACCAGCTTCAGGTAAATATCCATCACTTATGTCTAGATGGGAGTATGAAGCTGATCAATGAGCGAAGAAAACTAAAGACAAAAAAAAAAAAAAAAATCTATAATATGTATATACACAACCTGAATATGATATTATGAGACATACATATCACAAATACGATATATATAGGATGAATCTCTGTTGATTAAACCTCATATCTCTGCAAATATTTTAGAAGTCATTCACACGTGCTTCTGACTGTTTCTAGCATATCTGACAATACATTTTAACTGAGCCATAGCCTAATTTCCTTATGTCTGGGATTTTCAACAAGCGGTTGCTTCATCTTGCTATATATTTTCACATGTAATAGAAGCATGTTTCCTGTTTGATTGACTCTATCTATATTCTGTAGTATTCATAAATATATCCAGTCTAGATGCTGATTTCCCACTTATCTAAACTGTTTAAGCTACCTGAATAGGAGTCTGAAACACTACAACACTTGCAAGATAATTTTCTCGCCACCCACTGAGTTTGCATCGCCAATAGAGATTGCGGGGCATTTCCTGTTGTGAATACAGTGGATGATTAAACTAACGCTCATTACAATACTGTACTAACTACGGAATACTATATGGCTGCTGCTGTATGGCTCCCCTGTCGGCGCTTTATTATTTCGACTGGGCCCTCCGTATATATTGAATACTACTGGAAATATTTTTGCTTCAAATATTGATCCACTATATTCTTTAGGCTATACTCCTTACTTAATCATTTATTTTGCCATGCCACATGTAGATACAATACCTATCCGGCATATTGGAACACGCCAAGGATAGTAATCACAGGTATACTTAGCTGTAGCACACTTATTTTATAACCGTCTATTCCTATTTCCATGCGATTGGCATCATTATCATCATTCCATCCTAAAACTACTGTAGTATAGTCATACTCATGTTCGCGCAACACTTTTGTTAAACCTTCTCTTTTGACTTGGATGGTGTAATCTACTTCCCCTTTCCAGAACAAAAAACCAAAAAAAGCCCATCTTTAACCTTAATCATTTTGAGAAATTGTTTAAAATGGCAACCTCTGCCATTTCCACCTGCAGAGCTGAAAACGGGGCACTGTTTTTAAAATGCCCCACTTTCCTATTCTTAGTTCTTGTTAACTGTAATCCCATCGGACCTTTCCTTTAGCATAGATTCTTATGGCCGAGAACTAGATATCAAACTGGAGCCATAATCTATTATTGGTCTTCCAATCATTGTGCACCAATATACTCTTCTGTCAGATGCCTGTCTGGTTGCACGCCCAATCTTCCCCCTGTGGGCCAAACATCTTACATAGTTATTCCGCCCTTTTATACATTTGTCTATTACTTTCTTTATGTAGATGCCAAAGTTAGTTTATAGAAATCCATCCATACTCCAAGGGAACATAATTTCTGTTACCGTCGCTGTAGATGTTTGCAGCCGGGGGTTGCAATTTTAATTTTACTTTGAAGAATGTCTTCTGTTTTGGAGAAGACATATCCCTTTAAGTTTTTCTATAGTATGGGGGGGGACTTCTAGAAACTGAACTAAACCTCATCCCAATTATTAAACAAGTCATTTTCCCACCAGTCCATTAACTGCTTTTCTGGCAACAATGCTCTCCACAAACTCAACATTTATATTCTCCCTTTTCTTTTCCACAAGGCAGAACCATCATCTGGCATATAATAAGATTTACCAATTCCCCTTGTCCCTATATCACCATTAAAACATATATCATTTTATCGATATATATTAATAATAGCTCGGGGCTTGCACACACTAACCCCAGACTTGTGGGGATCCCCATTATCTAATCCGATTATGATACTTAAATAACTTGATTCCTAAACCCGTACCTTGTCTAGTCCGATTAGAACAAAAAAATCGCATTATCCAATTGTACAGTTTCCCTTTAATTCTATATCTTATCTAAGGTTACAAATGAAAAGGCTCCCTCGTTCCAAAGTCATATCCATCTGCCGTTTCCGAACATCAAAAATATACCCCGACTAACACCTCTTTATTTTCTGTTTGCTGCTTTCCTAATTTCAGACTCTAGACTTAGTATTGAGTCACTATTGTATGTCGCCCCCTTTGTACTTTTACTTTCTAATAAGCCACTCTGGTAATGGGCTTAAAAGTTTTTTTTTTCCCTTTCTATTGACTAATCAGTGGATACAACTCCGTGTTACTCATCATCTTTTTCATTATTTTACAATAATTGAGGGCGCGTTAACCGGCAATAGGTCTATAATTTGATGCTATTGTAATGATCGCTCTTGCTTCAGGGCTTTTGCACTATAAACACGTGTCTTAGAAGCATTGAAAGCATGAGGCTGACGTGTGGGCAAAGGTCTTTGCACTATCTTGAATATTTTAATCTGAGAGCCGTGATTGAGTGGCGAATGTGCTCAAACATTAACCATGGTGACTGGATCCTATGGGCTGATAAAGTGGAATTATACAAGAAGATACTCCATAATTTGTTAAAACAAAAAAAAAACAAGTATTACTTTTTTGTATTAAAAAATAAGCTATGCCGGTTCTCCCGTCTGGTCCACTCGAGAGGGTAGGGCATCAGTGTGTGGAATCTCCCACCTAGTTACCACGCCCATGCGACCGCAAAAGCTCTCGAGTCAGGCATGATTTGTTTTCTCAAAGGTGTGCGCTTCGGCGGGGCTGAGCTGGATCTCCGTGCCGCGGCACCACGGTGGATGCCTTTCTTTCGCCCCTGAAGTGCGGATGATGAGTCTCAGCCAAGGTCTGTAGTAGGGCATCCTTTTGACTGCAGAAACTCTCTGGTGGGTCGTCCTCAGCTATCACGGTCCATCCCCTACCCCTCGTATGGCGGTGGCAAAGGTGAAAGGGCTATTCGGGCGATTTTCCGCCCAGTGGAGTCGGGTCGGTAGCGATGCATATGTGTCCTAATGTCCTGGCCATTCCTGCTGGGCGGGAGGACCCCTGGGTTTGTTCCTTCCCGGAGCCTATCGGCAGTCGTCTGGTCTAACCGGCGAGAGCCTATATGGCTTGGCGGGTAAGGCTGCTTCTGCCTTACACGCTGTGGGCGTTACTGCAGGTTGCACCAGGCCAAGGCACACTGAAGGACCTGGCACGAGGGTGGTTCACGATCCAGAAGTTCTGAAAGAACTCAGAACTCGGGGGGGGGGGACGGGCCATCGTGCCACTGCCTTTGCGCTCAGCGAGCAAAAAATTTTGAATGGCTAAAATATTTTCCCTGGGTTTGACACACAAGGATGTGTTCAGACAGAGAAAGGTGCAATTTAGCGCAGCGCGTGCTTTGCGTAAGGTGGTAACGCATGGTTAACAGTTGATGATTTCCTGTCGTGAGAGTGAACATTTGCATCTTCATTCAGGCAGCGGCTGCTGCTCTTATGTTCAGATCAATGAGAAAAAATCTGACTCAACCTTTATGCACCAAACTTGCGCGTTGTAAAACATAACTGGTCGATGGAAACAAAAGTTCTAAAAATCTAAACCACTTCAGATAATATAAGATATTCTATTAAGAATTATTCACATATTTTGAAGTGTCATCTCAAGGCATTTTTAAGTGCTGTCATCAATCACTAAACCTCCTTTCCAGTGCACTGAAACATTTGTTCCCCTAAACATCCACACAATGCACTGTGAAAAAGCAGGGAGTATCGATGCTCACTATGTTCTCCTCAAGTCAGTCAACTCAATAGCACATTGTGGACACAACTGACACAGTTGCAAAAAACAAATCATTAAGTAAATTATATTTTCAGCATAAGCATGCATTGCTAGGACAGGGTAGTGAACATAATCTCTGCTAATCACTTTATTATTAATACAGCCTCATTATCAGTGGATTCAGCAGCGACATTCATGATTTGTCTGTCTTCATGTCTTTCTCTATAGATTTGTGATTGATGGAAGGAAATCATCATACCTTGACACTCACTCCCTTCCCCAGGAGCTTTCTGAAACCTCACACTCAAACGCTCTGTTTAAACTCGCCTGTGAAGACCATGTGTTAGCTGAGTTATTTCTCACGTGTAGTGCTGTAAAACCATTTCTTAACATCTTCTTAGACTAAAGCCCTATTCGCACGGGATTAGTATTATCTGGGGACCTTGTGTGATTTTGAAAATTACCCCCCCACCATCTGAATTTCGTGTGGTGCATTCGCACGAGGATAAAGGAGAAGCCTGTGTTTTTTACACTCAAATATACTGACTTATCTCCTGGGACACCCGGATGTCAAGGCTTTTAAGGAGTCCTGTTCTATGGTTCAGATGTTGATTTAAAAAAGAGAAATTAATATAGTTTTTCCTTGAGCGCTGTGTCCATTTACATTCACCTGGTTTAAAATAATATCTCAAGCTTTATGCTTGATTTATTGTAACACATTAACCTCAAAACCTTTTCAGCTTTCTCTTTCTGGCAAACTTGTATATGGTGCAGTGCGGACAAGGCACCCCAAATAACTATCAAATACATCAACACTCAACACAGCGCTTCCATTTCTTCGCGAAAGATGGCTTATAAAGGCGCACGAGGAAACAAAAACCTCGACGAAAAAATTATATACGACCCGCCGCAAAAATCCAGGTCAAATCACAGAGATGTTGATTCGCATGGGACTAATATTATCACAGGAACTCTGTTTCGGCAAATATGTAGGTCTTTTGCGGGGGAAATTTTTACGTTTACACATTACAGACATGGCCGATTCGGCACGGGGTTTAAGATCCACAGACACGATCCACAATTATACAAATGACTGGAGGGTCACCAGGTATACTAATAGGGCTAAAGTTAACGATTTCAAGCCCAATAACAACCAGAGGATCCTCGTGTGCTGGAGCTCCGTCCTCTCCTTCACCATCAATGGAGTTAATTTGAGCTTCTTTGACAATTTCATTATAGATATTCGGCCCTCTCTTATTTTTTTTCCCTTTTGTTTACACTTATAAAAAATGTAACTCAGTTTCACATACAGCATATTTGTAAACTGGTGAGTCTCAATCAAGTGAAAATTATATTTGCCTGAATGATTAGATTAGAAAACAACTAAATCAATGTTTTAAATAAAGCTGATAAATTAGGCCTATGTTTATGAGTTTTTATAATGACCTGTGTGAAGGTTTTTTTTGTTTGCTTTCTGTGTGAGTAAAACCTTCAAAACATAAACAAGACTAGGGTGACCATCATACGAGGCCATTTTCCCCAGGACGCGCAGTTCCTTGCCAGGATTTCTGTATTGCCTAAAATATCCAGGTTTGGCTGTTTGCACTGTGGCAGATTGATCATTGTATGGACATTCGTAAGAGCTACAGAGAGCAGAGCAGACGGCTGCTTATGGCATGTCGCATCACTCTCCCTTGGTACTTTGGTGTTATACTGTACAATGATCGGTGCGGCAGTGAAGCGCTTCCAAGTTGAACGAACGAATGAACAAAAACACACACCTAAACATGTACGTGTATTTGCATTGCTTTGATCGTTCTCTGTGTAGATTTCACCTTCTCACACGCCTACGATTGGTCGATTATGTACAACAGCTGCAGGTTATTTTTCAAACTAAACTTTGGATGTTTTAGGCAATATAGAAATCCTGGAAGGATGCAGGCCTGGAAAATGGCTCGTATGGTCACCCTAGGCTTTTCACCTACGTTTACCTCTAGCTGCTGTAATTATTGAGTTTTGAATTTGCTCTCCTCTTTTGTGGAATAGTTGATGAGGTCCTGGTTTCAGGTGTTGCAAAATACAGCTACAACTAAGAACTATATGGAAAACATTTGAGAATGGTCATTTGAATTTGTGTTTCTTAATCACCCATCATGTTATATTATTTAATTTCAGACAGAAACATGGGCAGTAGTAACTGCGCTCAATAATGATCCACTGCTTGTGTGGAATCCTCCTCATTTGTAAGTTGACTCACCCGTCTCCTCCTCGCTGTCTGACTACCTCAGATCGACTACCTTATCCCAGCAACAGACTAAACAGAGATCAGCATGACCCTCCTCACCTGAATAAAAGAGACACGTGGTAAGAATGCGTTTATGGACTAGTAAATCAGTTCTTGCGTTTCTGCTATATATTCAACACAGTCTTAATTAACAATACTCACTGTTTATATAGGAAAACCACTCGGAAGGTGTTAAAAGGTAGCACTGAAAGCGGTTTTGGAGTTAATGAGATAAATTAAATGATTCATTAATATCAATGATTTACGATAATAATGTAGATACCTGCTGTTAACAAGTAGAATCACTGAAAGGAAAGAGAAACAACACGATCCAAAAAAAAAAAAGGCATATACAGACAGCAAAGAAACACAACTACAAATGACTTGACAGCCACTAGCTTTAGATGAAAACAAACCTGAAATAAAAGACAGACATTCAATCTTCAAGATCTCAGCAGAGTCGATGATTAACACCTACAAACACAAGAGCAGCATTTCCATCTACATTACATTATAAACCTGTCCTGCCTTTATTTTTCTAATGCGGTTTCTTTCTGAGAGTTAACAGAGGTTTAGCTCCTAGTTTGTTGCATGTTCTTATTGAAGTACTGGTTTCATCTCAAAAGTGTTTGATTCGGTTTGTTAATTAATCATCGCTTCTCAACATTATTCAAACATTTCGCAATAATATTTTTTTAAGAGAAACATCTGTGCATTGAGAAAGAAAGAGATTGATGAAGAAGCAGTTCATGTGAAGCTGGTCTGT
This sequence comes from Cyprinus carpio, assembly GCF_018340385.1. Taxonomy (NCBI): domain Eukaryota; kingdom Metazoa; phylum Chordata; class Actinopteri; order Cypriniformes; family Cyprinidae; genus Cyprinus; species Cyprinus carpio. Next base: position 16,883,475 of record NC_056596.1, on the reverse strand, counting down.
TTTACAACATTCAGTATGACTTGTCATAATCAGTGGTTTTAAGTCTAATGTTAGTTTGATGATTGACACTCAAAGTTAAGAATTCGAGAGATTGGAACACATACTGAACTGTAAACATGTTAATAATAAAGCACAAGCAGCTGCTAGTATAGAAGAGAGATCACCGTAATGCCACTTTAGACTGTGACGGGCAGAGACTAAGCAGAGATGCATCTGCTCAGTAGACACAATGACATTTCTGTGCAATAATTTTTCACTGAGAGAACGTCAACACTCATCATACAATACCTCAAGCAAAAAATGGTGACACGAAAGCATCCGATTCAGTAAACAGCACGCACAACTCTGAGACCTCACCTGAAAGGAACAGAGCATACTGAAAATATGCACGAAGCAACGCACGGCATAATAGCATGGATCAATAATAAGTAATATACGAAATACAGCACGGTAAAATAATAATAAAAATAAAGTGGAAAATAATGCAGCTAATATTATCAATTATAGCTGGCATAATTTATTCTATTGTCACAATGCAATGGTGTGGGGTAACGAGTGCGATGGGAACCATTTTTTGGCTTTGGTGCGCGCGGTAGGCACTCATTCCAATGAGAGGCACAGCCGCGCAGCACACAGCTAGAAGAAAGTATGATTTATGCGGAGTTGAAGAAGAGGCGTCAAGAAGCTCTGTAGCTTTATATTTTGGAGGCAGAATAAGACATACTCCCTAACGACATCTCATGCATTTGCAAGCTGTGGTCAGAGAGAACAGAATGGTAAGGGCAGTCAAATATGAACATGTTGAGAGGTGACCTGGGCAACTATTTTCAATTTATTGATCAGTTTTTGGAAGTGCAAATCTTCATGTGAGTAAATTGATAAAATAAAAAACTGAATATTGTATTAAAGTCTTCTCTACAACTTTGCTTATATAATCATTGTGTTGGCTCACCTCGCATCCAGGCATTCTAGCAGTATCTCTCATCTGTATCATGTGCTAGTCACTGTGACTCTGACCTGACGGAGGTTTTTCTGCACGACTCGTTTAATCACTGTTTGACCACTGTTACTGTGTTGATTGTAGTGTCCTCTCTGACAGTAAGAATCTCCTTTATCTTTCAGAGTTCTGGAACTCACCCTTGATGGTCTCCGAGTCGAAATCATCATGCCAATCCACTGCCACTGAATACTAGATGGAAGTTCCAAAGACTGGAGGCGGGTTTTTGGGCATGCATATATCAGGGAAGTTTCAGGAGCTTCTCTTCCAGGTTTCTGTAATTACCGCGTCTACAGTAAGCTAAATGGAATCTACGCAGCGCGTTTACTCAGGATTGCGTGTTTTACTAGGCAGGTCTTTATCTCATCACTACAGTCTTGTCCCCCTGCTTCTAGCGTTGTTTGGAAATGCAGGAGTCTTTGATTAGCTGTGAATCTACATGCTCGCTCTGGACACTCTGCCAGCTAAGGAAGGCATACAGGCTCAGAATACGTATGACTACATAAAGACAATACCAAACCTTTGGTTCCATATAAACAATGCATGTTAGGTTTTTTACTTTAGCTAACAGTATTAACTTTATTGCTTCATCAACTCTCATATGTACCTTGTAACAGCAAAGCAATGAGTCCATATATGAAGATGATGAGTTGTTCATTGTTTTTTGTTGGTTTGGTCTTTGGTGTTGATGAAGATTGTGTTCTGTTTCTGCTCGGCAGGCAATGAAAGTATTAAACAACACAAGCAGCTAATAAATCACTCTCAGAGCACTGGCTACATGATCTAAATGTTCTTCAAAAAGTGTTCAGGACAGATGTTAACAACAGCGAAGGTGCTGCTATTCATGTGTCATCTCTGCTATAAGTCCTAGGTCTACGCATTGGAAGACGAACGCTGGGCCAATCGAGCCAGTGTGCCTAAGATGCTGGGATGTGAGCAATATAAAAGAGCTGATTTTAAGTATGTGACGACGTAAATAATCTCTAGCTAACGATCTAATCAGGGATCGAAAAGAGGCATAGCACAACAGAAATAGGTTTCCAGCAATTTATTTGGACCAACATGATATGAAGCCTAATTACAAAAACAAAGCAACATTCATTCAAAATGATTTCTGGTTCCTATGTTAGTAATTCTTCTTTATTACAGATATTATTTTAGAATTCAACTGCATATAGCGCATTAATGTTAACCAGGGTGAAACGCACGGGAAGACTGAACTGATATTCCCAGTGCAGCTGGGACATGAAGAGCTGATGGGAGGAATGTAAATGTAAGCTGGTTTTTTTTATGAACTTGAATATTTAGTTGTAACAACAACTATCATGTTCTTTTGTATAACTGTGAGAATTAAATGCCTAATTTTGAACAGTTTAAGGATGGGGTAAAGTCTGGTGGTTATTTTGTTATTGATATTTCTATGTAATATCAATCCTTATTACAAAGCAAAACTAAAAAGGGATTGAAATATATAAACAAGGTGCTGTTACGGGTTTGTTCACTTTGTGCATCTGAGTTACCAGTGATCTGTCCTCTACACTCTGAAACAAAAGGAACAAGAATAAAATTAAGAAACACCTGTAAATGATTATATTTTACACTTCAGCAGAATAAATAATCATCGTTGACAAAATAAATATTAGAATACTACACAAACCCTTGAGCAAACAGTGTGAGTGTGCCAGATGAGGATGATTATGTTGTTCATTGTTGTGTTGTTTTGTCTTGTGTGATGATGAAGATTGTGGTTCTGTTCTGCTCTCAGTCATGAAGTGTTAAACTCACAGCACTATAAACACTCTCAGAGCACTGAAGCATGTGCTGATGATGCAAAGAAGTGGGCAGGATTCACAACAGCTTGAGCTGCTACAAGACTGATATACTAGACTAGAGTTACAGAATATATTTTCTATAATTCTATTAGATGACCAACACCTCTACAAGAAGAGACTGAATTGTGAGTTTTGTTCATAAAGTAAGCACTGACTGACTGTAAATCTCTAATCAGAGTTCATGTGGTCACTCTCATCTCTATCCATGAATCCTCATTGTGAGCCTGAAAATGTAAAATGGACAGGAAACATTCCTGTTAAAAATGGTGACAGATTAAAAACCCCCTTGTAGTTTTTAGCTGGAAGTTGCTATCAAAAAGTGAATATATTCAGGCCATTTTTTTTTTCAATTAAAATTTACTTTTTTTTTTTTTTTTTTATAAAAACATAACATGAACAAATGGATTTTTCATTTTTTTATCTGAGGCCAGCAGGTTTTTCTGTTGATCATGAATTATTGAGCTGCTAATGAAACAATGAATACATGAAGAACTTACAACTCATCCTGAGAAAGGTCAAAGTTTTTTCAGAGAATCACAGATCCATCCAACTGATTTTGACTTTAAAAGCAATGTTATGAGAAACAGAATCATCCAGAATATAAGAATTCAAAGTCATGCAAATTTATTTGATCAAAAATCCTTATTGAGTTGAAATGAATACATGAGATGAGAAATAATAGACATACCGATAGAACTGGATATTTGTACTTGGTGTAACTATTATTGAATAAAATTCTGTCCTTCTTTGTAATGAAAAGAATAACATTGTCGCAGCGAGCTTCTTCTTGCTCTCAGTGTGTTGAAGTGTTGTTTGTTCTCTCTCTCTGCTGGAGTTTGTGTTCACTCGAGTGGAAATAGAGGTTGAAACCGAGTGTTTCATTAGATTGTATCACTGTGGGTGGACTTTCGGTGGAGGAAACTACAACTGGTGCTCGTAAGTCGTGTCTCTTTTTAAACTCAATTGTAATAAAATTAGTTTATTGTTATGATTTTAATGTTTAATTGAAATATTTTAATTGTCACCATAATCTCACAAAAACACTTAATTATATATACCGGGCAGCAATGAACAATTATTGTCCACACAACATTTGCTTTTTCATAATGTGTCCCTCACGTTGGTTGATTTTTATCAGTTTATCACAGACATTTATTTTCATTAAGTTTTATAACCTACTGATCAAATAGTGTAATGTTTTATTGTAGGTATACTCACAGCAAAAAAATTTTATTGTCATTCAAATATACATGAATCTTCTGTTCTGTAGTTCAGGTCGATTTTGAAAAATATTTTGCTCGTTTATCACAGGAGTTTATTTTTGATTTCAAAGATTTTAAACAATCTGGAATGTTTGAAATCATTTATTCTGAGTGCATAATTCGTGGAAAATTTTCAAACAGACAAAATATACAAATATGTGTGTTGGAAAAGTACGTAAAAATTTTGTAGTTTCCTTAAGATTTTGAACTCTTATGAAATTATGTGTGCAATTTGTATGTCAGCTGACCTAACAGTTTGATTTGGGGTGTGTTTCTGTAATGTAAAAATTGTAAATATAATTTTCACTTGAGTGAGCTGCAGTCATAAATGTAAGTTTTGAAATCGCAGTTTAAACTTTTAGAATAAGAATAAAAGAAATTGTAAGAGTGGTTTACATCTAACATAAAATTGAAAATCTTTTATGTCGGGTACAAATTAATTTTTTTTATGAGTTTGTTTCATTTTTGAGGTTTGATTTAAATGTATGTAATGATTGTGTAATTTATATATTGTATATTATATCAGCTGCAGTTATGTTGAATGAGATAAAAGATGAGATTATGATTTTTACTGCGTTCCACACGTCTGCTGCTGAAAGTCATGTTGAAATGCTGTGAATGCTGCAGGGCAGAAGAGTGCTGGAGCTGCAGTGTGTTTTCTTTGTGTTTATGAATGTGTTGTGTTTGTCTCTTGCAGCTGGTCCCACAGTGAAGCCCTCAGTGTCTCTGCTGCCGCCCCTCTTCTCTGCAGATCTCTGGAGACTCAGCCGCACTGCTCTGCCTGCTCAGCTCTTACTCTCCACAGGGGGCGCTGGTGAGCTGGACACTGGACGGCTCAGAGGTCACCGAGGGGGTTTGTGACCAGCGCAGAGAGCGAGCAGGACGGCCGCTACAGCCGCAGTAGTGTCCTGACCCTCAGAAAAGCACGCTGGGAAGAGGGAGAGCTTTACGTCTGCAGAGTAACACATGATGGAGCTCCTCATGAGGCCTCGTTCCACAAGAGTCGCTGTTAGTCGCTCGCATTGCTGATGTTTCTCCAGTGAGCGCTGCTCTCTCCTGAAGATGAGCGTATCTGAGTGTCCTGTGTCAGGCAGGATTCACATGAGTCTAGTGCTGCAGCTGTAGTCATTTACAACTCAATACTGAAAGAGAGCTCTAGTGTCAAAGCACTGGCTGATCTTTCAATCTGCTGTGTTTGCTGCAACATTCAATAAAGCTTCTCAACAAACTCCATTTGTGTCTGACAACATCATTCAACTAACAGATGAAGATGCATGTAGTGTTTGTCCAGGTGTTTTTCACAAGCTCGATCAGTAGCAGTAAATCTAGTCAAATAAAGGTCTTGGGGTTTGAACATGGTCTCTGGAGACAGAGCTGCTCTATTCTGAGAGGATCAAAATCACTCCAAACTCACAATGCAAATGAGATTTTAAGCCCACACTCCCAGTGTCTCTGTTTGATTGGTTAAATGATCTGAACTGAAACAGACCAGTTTCACTTCTGCTGTAGTCAAGCAGCACACAGACAAACTCACCATCACATTTGTAGGAGAGGGTGAAAAAATATATGAAAATGTCATCCATAATCAAACATCAAGTATCAGTCGTTCTAACACTAATTGTGTAAGAATGTAAATCTTTCTGTGGGTCAAATGGAAAGCATCACATCACGTCCAGCAGAAGTGACTGAATGCAGTCTGTTCAGTTTGATTGACAGGAATCATATATTACACCTAAACATGATGATCGTATTAAAACACTGACTCATTCTCTTCAGAAACACAAGATTAATGTTGCTTATAATGATATTGTGTTATTAGTGTTTGTGTTAATCAGCAGTTGTGTGTGATTGTGTTTACGAGCAGCTGCAGTATCTCTCAGCTGTATCAGTGCAGTCACTGTGACTCTGACTGACGGAGGTTTTTGTACGACTCTTTATCACTGTGTGAACACAAATTTACTGTTGATATAGTGTTCACTCTGACAGTAATAATCTCCTGTATCTTCAGTCTGGACTCCACTGATGGTCAGAGTGAAATCAGTTCCATGATTAGCTCCGTTTCCACTGAATCTAGATGGAGTTCAAGTATGAAGGGTTTTGATGTTGTGAACTAAAAGTTTAGGAGCTTCTCCAGGTTTCTGTAAGTACCAGGAGAGACAAGACTTACACCAACCGTCTGACTGGTATCCAATGGAGCTGCTGGTTTTACAGGTCAGAGTGACTGTATCTTTGTTCTGAACATGTTTCTCTGTTGGAGTCTGAATTACAGTCACCTGTCCTGCAGAACCTGAACAACAATTAAAAAACATTAAACTTTTGAACTGAATAAAGAAAATAGAGTCTCTGAATTGCAACCTAAAATAATCTAACTATAAAATATAAGCTATGCACTATAATGTCTTACACTGAAAATACATTCCCAAGATCAAAAAGAAGATGATGAATGTCATTTTAGTTTTTGTGCCTGATGAACAGTGTCCGTCATGAAGTGTTAAACTCACAGCACTATAAACACTCTCAGAGCACTGAAGCATGTGCTGATGATGCAAAGTAACACTCACTATTTAAATAATTTACCTGAAGACTGTACCTCAAACAGTGGAGAATATGCATAACATTAAACATGGACAAACTTACTGATAAATGTATAAAAATTATGATAAAGAAACACAATAATTGGTTACAAAAACAGTATTACTATGACTATTTGAGAGAGAGAAAAAAAATACACTACAAATACACTGCTTTAAAATTATAAATGTTTAGAGTATGTAGTTTTGCTATAGTTAATTAGAAAATACATAGTCATAAAATGTATTTGTTCAAAAATGTGTAACTGTCCATTAATTCAATATAGTATATAAAAAGAAAGAAAGAAAGAAAGAAAGAAAGAAATTGTATATAACTTTTCATGATATACATCATTTCACATCAGCTTTACAGAAAGTAAATGTTTCTACATTTCAGTTAAGAGTAATCTGTTATCAGAGGTGACTGTGTCAAAGTAATGTTCATATGGCAGGAATGTACAGCTCTCAGACAACACAAATCATGCAGTAAACATCACATATTCATTCAAGCAGAAATTATGAACAAGATTAAAGCAATGTGTACATACTGTTGTCATGATGACATAAGGAACATTTGGTAACACTTCAGAATACTGGTCTGTCGAGGATGAATAACTACACAGGAACAAATAACTAATGCACTAATAACATTCTTGTAACTATTATTAACTAACAAGAAACTCTGATTAACGATTAGTAAGTAATAGCAACCAGTTGAAAGTGGTAGTTCACTACTAGCTAATCAGTAACTGCTTTTTTTTTTTTTCATATATCCCGGTGAATACTAAGAGCTACTATACAGGTTCATAATTAATGTGAATTATGCATAATGTAGAATTCATTCTAAAGTGAAGATCATGGTAACCTAATACTAGTAATGACTCAAGTATTACCAAATTCTTCTAAAGAAGCTACTATTTATTTGATCAGTATTCTAAAGTGAGAAGCATGATAACTCCCTGATATTGACTGACGTCATTGTAAGCTTTTGAGATAGTATTGACACAACTGTTACTGCATCCTTCTAAAGCAGTGTTTTTCAAACCAGTCCTGCAAGCACCCCTAGCACCTCACATTTTGTATGTCTCCCTATATCTGACACACACATTTCAGGTCTTGCAGTCTCTACTAATGAGCTGATGAGTTGAATCAGGTGTGATAGATGAGGAAGACACTGAAAATGTGCAGTGCTGGGGGTACTCGCAGGACCGGTTTGAAAACCACTGTTCTAAAGGAATTACTAATTATCTGGATCAGTATTCTAAAGTGAATACTGATCCTAAGTACAGTATACAGTATTCTAAACTTCCTGTTTGTTGCTGCCGTGTGTCTCGAGTTTGAGCTCATGGTAATTCTTTATTGTCTATTTTTTTAACCTTAAAATATATTTTATACACCATAATTTTTGTTTCTATAACGTGTGAATATATCCTCTATCATATTCTACAACAAAAACAATCAGAGGGCCTAGTTTTATTTTGACTTCCCGAGTCCACTATTAGCTTATAGCCCGTTAGCATCGCCAGCGTGGTTGTCGCTAAACCCGCGTGCATTGCTAATACTCTATTCACACACATTACCAATGCTTTACTCACTGTTACTTGCTTTAATGGCAGATGTATGTCTACCTTTGAGTGCAGGTGACGAGACATTCGAGCTGCATTCGGTACAGATTGAGCTGGAGGCCGTGGAGAAGCAGATATGGGTACAATGCAAATGAGATTTTCAGTCCACACTCCCAGTGTCTCTGTTTGATTGGTTACATGATCTGAACTGAAACAGACCAGTTTCACTTCTGCTGAAGTCAAGCAGCCCAGGTGAAAAGAAAATGTATTTAAATTGTGCTTTTTTTGGATGTACTTATATTTAAATCATACCATATTAAACGCATATTAAATGTATTATTTTGAAACAATAAGAACATCAAGCATATTTCAACTTTAGATTATTTGCTATATATTTTTATACATTAAATTGTGCTAAATTGAAAGCACTTCAATTACATTTAGTGCAATTTAAGTGTATTTCTTTACGATTAATTTAAAATATTTAAAAAGATCTTGTTGCAAAATAAATAAATACATAAATAAATAAATACATAAATAAAACATCCACGTCCAGGCATTCACATAGTCAGCAAAGTAAAAAGCATTTATTCTAAGACAGGGCTACATTTTAAAAGGACCCCAACGTGTATCAGCCCAAGCAGGCCTTCATCAGGGTGTGAGACAATAGAGCAGGAGTGTCAAACTCAATTCCTGGAGGGCCAGAGCCCTGAAGAGTTTAGATTCAACCATAATTAAACACACATGATCCAACTAATCAAGTGCTGGAGCAAAACTCTGCAGAGCTCCGGCCCTCCAGGAAATGAGTTTAACACCCCTGCAATAGAGAATAAGAAGTAGCTAAATAGATACACCTGTGACTATACATTTTCAGGATCTGACCACTAGATGTCTCTTGGGAGTTTCTCAAACAATCCAAAAAACTTTCACATACAACCCAAGAATAATGAAGTGAAAAATACAATATACTCACAAACAATCCCAAACCAATATGATAATAGGTGGTACCTGAGACTGGAAGAACTCCTACAGTAAACTCCATGTTAACGGATTCCAGCGTTCACGACCTTACGCCTGTTTCACACATACTCCGTCAGCAGTGCGTATGTGTTGCTTTTTTTTTTTTTTTTTACTACGCACCCATGTTAAAACGGATTCCAGCGTTCACGCGGTTGTGGTCCGTCAGTGCGTTCCAGGAGCGGTGCGTCTGCAGCAGTGCAGCGATCGTTTACGTACCGAGTCTATTTTTGCTGTGCTGCACACGCTGAATTAAAATGACAGCGCATTGTTCGCGGTAAAAAAATAACATGGATTGACACGGAAATGCAGTCATTTCACAATAAATGAATACTAATTAAAGGCTTCCGTGTTATACACGCAACACATGGGCTTTTGGCTAGGTTTAAAACAAGAAAAAGAGCACCTTTAGATAAAAGAGGCAACATGATATATGCCTATGCACTTTTATGGAACCAGAAAAACAAAGTTCATTAACAACCGTGCGATTGCTTATACTAAAGAAAAAAAAAAAAAAAGCAACGGGAGTCGACTGTTTCTGTCAGCGGTGCTTTCATTTTAAATATTTGCGATATCCCAACAAGAAAAGTAGGCTAATTGTTGAGTTTAAATGTTTTGCCGCTTGCTTGAGCAGCTTATTATACAAACCTAGAAGTCAAATGCATGAATAATTTGTTGTTTATATTTATTAGGCTAAGTTTAAACTAATGTCTATGATTATGAAAGATTGTTACTGTTCTGAGATAAGAGTCACATTTCTTTATTTATTTATTTTTTTAAACATGGTTTGAAATATAGAATGATGAACAAATGTTGTGTTTGTGGACTAAAACTAGCCACTAATCAGTAGCGGACTGCAAACGCGTCCTGTGTGAAAGCACAATGAGTCCGTGCTGCTTCTGCCACCACACGTAACGCACACGGACTGCATACTCGACGGAGTATGTGTGAAACAGGCATTGAGTCTTGTCAAGGTTTTTTTTGGGAAGCTGGGTAATTTCACAGTAGGCATACACACAGGTTCAAAGACTCGTTCTTGCCCCCTACAGTGCAATTCGTCTAGGTATACATCCGCGCTAAACTATAACGGTGAAAGTCATCATAGCTTGCGTAGTATAGACCCAGCTCCCAAACTGACTTTGAGAATAGATTAACGGCGATATTTTTTTTATCGCCCGATAAGAGTCTCACGTTAACGCAGCACGTTAACGCTGATAACGGCCCACCACTAATATATATATATATAAGCTATGACTCTGCACTGTAAAATATTTCCAGACTTTCACAATATTTAACTGTTTTTTTTACAGTAAAATACTGTTTTTATTGTTTTACTGTAATAGCACAGTAATGCGGATTCGCTCACTGACTATTAACTATCTGCTGTGATATGACAGCAAATTACTGTAAAAATACCTATTCAGCTTAGAATGAAGGCACCATCTTTAGTCTGGCTACTTTACATGTAAGTATGCTCTCTCTTCAAAAAAAGAAAATATTCTTCCAACAAAATTGTAATGTAATCGTTTAACCTATTTGAAATTATTTCATAACGTTCCACAGCGAAAAAACTTCCGTACTTTAATAAGTCTGACATAATATGCTCTCTTTGATCCAGCTCACGACGACACGACAGGACGCAGGAATATTCTCTTGGCACTGACGATGCTATCTGATGTATAAAGGTAAGTTACGAGGTAAATAAAAAGTGCATATAGTTAAAACAAAAATGGATCTAAGCAGTTATTTATGCGATGTTAGAGATCTGGCTAGCTAGCAAGTTAGCGTTTCATAGTGGTGGTTGATGTCAGGGATTTGTTACCAAGTTTTGTTAAAGGACGGCTTGCAATTTTTTTTTAATGATCCTATGTTTTGTGCAATTATTTTAAGTGAACGTAATCTAAATTTATTAAGTCTTTGGAGAGAGGTGAATCTTGAACAAATTTTTTGGTGAAAGAAAAAATAGGCTAGTCTCTAGTGCATGGCTAACTTTACAAAGTTTGAACTTGAAGAATGGGCGGGAATGTCCCAGGGTAGCTCGACACGGTCATCCATTTTGCATTATCACTGTGAACTTAGAAGACGACGCACACGAGAAGTTCTGCTGAGATATTATTTACCGTGACTTTATCTTTACTTCAGTTATTGCTTCAAAGGTAAAATGTACTATTTCTGTCGTTGTACTTTTATTATTTGCATTTTAAAATTGTATTCTTTCGTGTAGACTTTCGTATCTGAGTGAAAAAAAAGTGCGTCATCATCCATTTTGAATAGCTATAACGTTAGCTAATTCCTGTGAATTTCAATTCAAAGACAACGCACATGCCACGAAAAAGAGATCATTTTTTGAGAGATTCTTGACTGTAACTTTACTTCGGTTGCACTTCATAGGTAAAAAAACACTAATCTGTCTTTGTACTTTTATTATTTGTGTTTTAAGAATGTGTTTATTCTCCCGTCGATCTTCGTATAGGTATATCTGGAAAAAATGCAGTGTCATCATCAATTTTGAATAAAAGTCTTGTGAACTTTAATTCAAAGACGACGCGCATCGAACATATAATTTTTGAGAGATTCTGTAACTTTAATGTTAACGTTCGGTTGCACTTCATAGGTAAAATGGACTAATTCCGTCTTTGTACTTATATTATTTGTGTTTTAAGAATGTGTTAATTCTCATATTTTTCACATCTACTGCAGTCAGATTCACCCGTGTTAACTAAAGGAATCACTCACATTGGCTGTGCACTTGTAATGACACATCAAGGATGTTAAGAGGGTAAAAGCAGGTTTAAAATATTGCCCCATTGAAGTCAACAGGGTGCAAATTTTAAAAAGAGGATAACAAGTGTAGGCAACACCCGATTTTTGTCGTTGTTCTCTGTATCTGACAGCACTCCAAATTTACAAAAAAAAATGAGCTCAATGTTAAAATTGACCGGACTTCTCCTTTAAGTATGTACTCGCATGAAACCTGTGTGTTGGGGCTTGGGTTGCCATGTTATTTGTTTTGATGGTATTACTTTTTTCATTTGCTCTGGTCATTGTTGGCTCTCTCCGTTTTTACTTGCCATATCGCCACTGAATATGTTGGACTGCCCTTCTGGTCAAGACCTTCACTTCTACCTATTGTTTTGGTATTTACCTCTAGCTGTGTTTTTTTTTTGGACTGCCATCTCGTTGCGACTCTTGCCCGTTGCGGACTCTTGCCCGTGAAACATGCAATGACTCTTGCAACGTTTTTTTATGATATTGTTGTATCAATTTTATTGAAAATAAAATCAATTGTGGAAACTATTGTTTAATCTTTTTTTTTACTACTTTTATGTCATCATATTGCATTACTGTATTAAATTGTAAGTTTACAGTTAATTACTGGCTACTAACTGCATTACTTTTACAGCTGAAACACAATAAATTACTGTTCAAGTTACAGCTGATACCTATATTTATACAGTTATGCACTGTGAAATTACAGTAATGATGTGATATCATAAACTGTGAAATGACTGTACACAACTGTCATTTTACTGTAATTTACATTAAATTGCTTACTGTAAATTACTGTGAAAGTAATGCAATTAGTAGCCAGTAATTTACTGTAAAATCACAGCAGAATTTTTTACAGTGTGGATAATTGATTTTAAGAATAGAGATCACTGTTCTCCCATGATTCTGAAAGTAAAACTTTAGACAAAAACAATTTCTAATTCACTTAGACTTCTTAAAAAAAAAGTTTTATTTAATGTTATAAATGTGTCTAAAATATTATAAATGAGCCTATTAAAAATAAAAGTATGTAAAAAAAAAAAAAAAAAAAATGAATAAACTTGATTCGTTTTTGAACAAATCTCTTGATTGAATGAATTAGACATCAAATGCATTTTAACAATCACTGGTCACTACTGGCATAATGTAACATTTACAATCTATATTTGAAGCGTAACATGAGTTCCAAAGATCAGTTTCTCATTTTGAACGCAGCTGCCACAACATCAGAGTCTATATCCGGACTATAAACTTTTATCCTAATACTTTCGTTATTATTTAATGTTTGCAACGCAGAAATGTAGACTGTTTGTGAAGCTGTTTCAGACATAAATCCTACACAATGAGCGCCGCTCTCTCTGGATCAGCAGATTTAAATATTCTGATGTGATTTAGATTTCAAATGTTTAATAGACATAGTGGAATCATTGTCATAGCAATACGATTGTGTGTTTTTGAATTGAGATTGTGATCTTTTAATGATTAACCCATGTGAGCCTATACCCTTATTTTTTCATTTCTACCAGACCTCAAAAGTTACCCGGGCCCAGGCCCGAGTGATCCATGACCACAGCTAAAGTTCCCTTTTGGTCATCTTAGCCATGTTTCCTGTCTTGAGGCTAGAAGAAAACTCCTAAACAATTTGTCCTTTATTGTTGGGGCATGTTTAAAAGTAGAACTAGGGGATTCTGTAAAAAAATCCCTTAGAGTCTCATCAGCTTGTAAAATATACCAGTTCCTTTAAATATCTGTTTAATTTGTGTCACTTCTTTACAATATCTTGTCACAAAATGTAACTTGTTATTAGGACCCTGCATTCAGTTTCTGTTTTTTGTTCAACAATTCATCCCTCTTCAATGACTGGGCTTTACCAAGAGCTTCTTTTAATACTGACAAACTATATCCTCTTTGTTGAAACTGCTGTCTAAATAGTAGATTGCACCTAAAATCCTCATCAGAGAATGATATTCTTAATAAACCACGGACGATGAAAATTTTTCATGTAGAATAGTATTTCAATCAGGTTTTCTATAGACAGAAGTATGAAGATTACATTGTGCATCCTTTCTCATGGTTGAATAAAAAAAAAAGATTTTAAATCTTGTCATATTCCAAGTTCAGTCTCAAAACTGTTCATTTCTTGATATAGGCACGGAAGTCCAGCAACTCTCTCACTGCCTGCAAAAAAAAAACAAAAAACAAAACAAAAAAAATATCATCTACATGACATCCCCACCAAAGAATTTTCTCTCTAAAAACATTACTGGTGGAGTACAAAAAATCTTTCTTCACATAAACTAAGAAACTACTAATTATTTCGTAGTTTAGCAAACTTCCTATTGCCAGTACCTTTTTCTACAGTTTACGCCCCCCGCCTTTCACTCCATAGCACTGAAATATACCTGTGATTGCCTACTATAACCTGCCCAAAACAAACAGTAAAGAAACAGCTCTGAGGGAATATTTGTATTCACTGTATCTTTATGAATAAAATCGTTTTATTTTATGCAAAGTACCAGGCTTTTCCATCACTTAGCAGAAAAGATCGCTGACGTTTGTTAAAGGTGATTTCATACCACGCTACTCTGTATGTTGCTCTGCATAAAATTGAGCGATATTCCTTTGTAATGATGATTTTATAGATAAAATAAAATGTATACAAACCTGTACTTTTTATCCGATCGAATGCGTCAATTCGATGGCGCCTAGAGAATCGTCCTCTTTCCAGAATCGGAAGCAAGAATAACCGCCATAGACTACTCAATGCTGGGTTAGGGGGCAGTTGATCCCGGATACGGGACAGTAATACACAATCTAAACTACCCCAAACATTGGGTGTTACGTTTGACTCAGGAGACGGGTAAACACAAAACTACCCACAAATCTGAAAAAAAGATACCCGGAAAAAAATTACCCAAAAGGGACTCAAACTCAGAACCCCCAGAATTGTTTAGTAGTTGAGCTCAGGTTAGTTCAATCTTATCGCTGGACTGCACCCAGCTGGTGGAATGACCTCTCCTGATCTCGAATTCGAACAGCTGAGTTCTTTTACTCATTCAAAAAAAGCATCTAAAGACTCATCTTTTTCTACTTGCACTTAACCAACTAATACTAGCACTTACCTTTTTTTTTCTTGTCTATCATATTCTTAATAAAAATAAAAAAAAACCCTGGCTACGTCTTCTGTACTAGACTAACTGAGACATGTCATAGCACTTGTATACCGTTGTTGTTCTCTTGTTGATCTGATTGCTTCTATTGTTCTCATTTGTAAGTCGCTTTGGATAAAAAGCGCCTGCTAAATGATTAAATGTAAATGTAAATGTAAAATGTATTCCATGGGATCAGGCCATTCTGACATGTCACAGCCCCCTGTGTCCTCCCTAATTGTAAAGGTCACACATTTCAGAGAGTCCGATGCTTTTGTGCAATTTTATAAAAATTCTTAATATCGTTTTTTTAGCCATGTTGACGCAGCCCTATAGTGCATGTTAAGCGGAAATAAGCTCGAAGGCCCGAAAGCATGTGGGTAAACAATTTAAGAAACTGTCAAAGTGGGCAGTATATACTTGGTTACGAATACCATCTTCAGAAGTGGAGACCCGAAATCAAGAAGACGATGTATGAATTGTCATTGTAGGCAGTGTCTGTGGTGTATTAGATAACATGTGTGTAACAGCTAAACGCATCATTAAACACTCTGAGAAGGACTGGAAGCATGAGCTGACCATGCAAAATAGACTCGCGTATTGAATTAATTCTAACTGAAAAACTGTCGATCTCCCACCAACTCATTGTCAAGAACAAATAACCAATAGGAGATGAAACATCTGAACTCCTATGTACGCATTAGATGTTACTATCGGCTCAGCCAGGATTTTATTCCCGACAGACCATGATCTCTGGAATCAAAAATCTTTTGATGATCCTGCCTCACCATTAGTGTACCAACAACTATAGAATAACCCAATCCCCTTTACCCATTAAACCTAAACACTACCCTTAATTTTATTCCTGTAAAATCAGTGGGAAAAGGATAGCTGATTATCTAGGTTGTAGACAGAAGTAACACTGATTGTAAGCCTTAGAAACAGATATTCCTGAAAAGAAAACCTTTGTCACGTAAAACACTCTCAGAGCACAACAAGCACACCAGTTTAATTTGCACGTGAATTAACGAATAAGATATATACATAGGCCTTCAATCAACAAATGTTTCAAAGAAAACAGATAACATCGGCGAAAACTGAATTCAGTTTAAGCAGCGAAAGCCATATTTAATCACAAATTAATAGGCTATTTTTGACGTTTAAATTCAAAGTTTGTGTTTCTGTGATTGTGTGGATACAAGATGTTTAAACAACCAGAGGTTGCAGATTACTGACCAGTGGAATTGTTTAATGGAGACCTAGCGCGCAAAGAGTCAAGCACATTGCATGGTGGAGATTATCAGTTATTCAACATCTGGGCAACCAATAATAGTGTGGTTTGCATTCAGTCATGCTTTATGTGTTGAGTCCTTTTGTCCAATAACTATGAACCATGAAACCACTAGAGCCGACGATGGGAATAATAAGTATTCGCAACCAGAGCCGACGAGAGTCGTCAGAGACAAAAGCCTCACAGACCGGGCTATTAACCTGGGAAAGTATGTATGTATGGCATTTCGCTTTTATCGCCTGGGGGTGATTAACCATTAAAACAACACTGTGTGGTTGCATTGAGCACGACACAATATATACACAAAAGGACCACAACATCCGCAGAATTCTAGGCTTACTTGACATTCTAGCAAGAGGTCAAGAAAAGACAGTGGGACATAAAAAAGCTTACGACGCGAGTATCCGACGCAAGTTCATAAATTCAACCTTTCAGTTCAGAAAAGTGTTTACTGTGACATAAAAAAAATGAAAAGGGAAGTGAAACATATATACCAGGCAGATATGGTTTGAAGGTAGATGTCCGGGGTCGGCATGGGTTACGACTACTGAGTGAAGCTCAGGAGATAAGGCAGCATCTAGTCTCATGTCTGATTTTACCTTAAATATTATGAGATCTAGGAGGTGATATGATCTGGCATATATGCATCTATATGAGATATATGATACGACGAAACTGAAATTCTAGGTAGCAGCCGCGGATGCACAAAAAAATAAGGGTTTTAGTCTCATCTCAATGGAATTTCTTGGTGCCTCTTGTCTCACTGATTCCTTATAACTGGGTAAAAGACCACAATTTCATTATTAATAATTCCTGGTCAGCTTAATGGGGTTCTTATGCGTAATTTAACTACTTAGGTGAAGCACTACATTTCACTAGGCTCTTTTGGTCTTTTGCACAATATTGTTTTTATGATTTAATTACCATATGGAAGTACACGTACTGTTAAGCACCATGGTCATAGATCTAACGGAAAGATACAAAGACTAATTTTTTTATTGTCCTGCAACCTAAGATGAACGACAGAGAAATTAACAAGTACTGCCTTGTTGTGCTTACACGATGCTTGTCTCGATGTTATTTCACTACCGAACGAACATATTATCTCGTCATTACTTATTCTGTTATTTATTTTTGAATTGTCCTAAAACGGTAAGGGTTGTCACCACACTGGTTACCATTAGCAGTACAACCTTGTTCCGGTGCCATTCAGGGCGTTTCCAAGTAACCATAACACAGATATAACCACAGTATCTTCATCATTACTCTAAGGATATATCTGATTCGTTCTGTCTGTATGAAAGGTCATCTGTTCTACAAGGTCAAAAATGTATGGCCAGAAACTGAAAAACAGGCCCTTAGGTGCTCCAACTTTTCGGGTCATTCGTTTGGCACCACCCACGACGAGATGGAAAAGAAGCACATACTGAATCAGATCAGGCATTTACACCCCGTTTACAAACGTTTTGACACAAAGATATCGAGCTTGCATTATATGATAAGCAGAGGGAAAAATCCAAAATAAACAAGTGCTCCTTACAATCAGTATAACTTTGTCTAAATATTTACGACAACAAAACAAAAACAATACATTACAAAACAAGTACATTACAA
The DNA here is from genome assembly GCF_018340385.1 of Cyprinus carpio. Taxonomy (NCBI): domain Eukaryota; kingdom Metazoa; phylum Chordata; class Actinopteri; order Cypriniformes; family Cyprinidae; genus Cyprinus; species Cyprinus carpio. Next base: position 16,865,409 of record NC_056596.1, on the reverse strand, counting down.
ACAATGTATTATTTCTGTTGTTGAGAGAGTTTTCGTTTTATTTATTATTAAAACAAAAACTTTTGGTACTGCTGTTAGTTCATACTACTATTTTATACTTCGTGCTAATTAACTAATTTGATTTTGCTATTTACACTTACAATAAAACCAGCATCATGATGCTAATGCTATTTGTACACCAATAATTTGCTATAATTTTCTATTAGGAGTTACACATCCATGCTGAATAGTATCTTTAAAAGGTTTAAAGTATTTTGCTGTTTTCTTTCATCCTGCCACAATATCACCACGAATCCGGGTGCCAGAGATGCAGTTATCAGAACGGCTTGTGATTTCACCAAATTGACACACATTCTAATCTAGTTTGGTATGTTGTATTTTGCTTAATCTTTCTATTTTTTTCACCATGAATCTATGGTAAAAGACATATCCCCACTCGAAACACATCAAAAATCTCTGTGCAAGCCACTAACTGGATTAAATAAATAAAATAAAATATAACAAAAAAAACTACCTGTAAATCTTGTTTAATTATTTATAATAACTTAACACAGTAATTATATTTAAACTTCACTCACGTTGTCATGTCGTTTGTTTGTCATCCTCAAATAGCAATGATCTAAGGGGTGGGTCAAAAAATGGGATATAGTCAAGAAAATCGGTTGGGCATCAAGACCTGCAGTGTAAAATGCAACCAAGTGTCATTTCTTGATATAGGCGCGAGGAAGTCCAGCAACTCTCTCACTGCCAAAAAAAAAAAAAAAAAAAAAAAAAAAAAAATTAAATTAAATAAAAAATATCATCTATGCCAACATCCCCGCAAACAATTTTCTCCCTACTGGCACATTACTGGTGGAGTACAAAAATCTTTCTTCACATAAACCAAGAAATTAATTTTTTAGGTAGTTTAGAAGCACTTCCTATTACGAGTACCTTTTTTCTTGTCTATGCAGGCAGTCTTTGAACAACAAAAACAACAACAACAAAAAAAGTCCATTCTATCAGTAGCACAATAAAAATCACTGGGGAGGCAGAGCATGTTTTTGATCTTGATTTTAAATAATAGTACCTCATAGATTCCAAACCTTCATCAATAGATGCAACAGGGATCCACACCTATTATTTTGAATATTTTGTTCCCTTTCTGGAGCACCCATAGTTTTGCCTGTGAGGAGGTTACAGATGCGCCCGATGGTCAAGAGGTTTTTTTTTTTTTTTTTTGATTATCATTTAAAATATTCTTTTAATACTTCATTTTAACGTGATTCAATAACATTTCAATAGCTTTTTCATCTCATTAGAAAAGCATTAGCAGGTTACACTACTAGTTTATTATTAAGCTGTTTTTTTTCAGTATTAAAAATATTATAAAAGGTGCAAAAACCATTGTTAAACATAAATGATTAAACATAAATATAAAATCTTCAGATTACATTTAAAAGTACAGCAGCATGTATCTTGACCAAAATACATGATAAATGAAAGATCACTGAAATGCTATGGCGGGAGCTCTTTTTTATCAATTTGTAGAACATTTCCAGTTATCCTCTGCATTACTGAAAAGTACACTATAGATATTACATCATTGAATATAAGCATCAAAATGCAAATCTCTGGGAAAAATAAGGGACTTGGAAAACAAAGTGCAAAAGTGATATAGCACATTTTTTAGTTGTTTGTTTTTGTTTTGTTTGGTCTTTTTTACCAAACTTACAGCCTCTGCAAATGGCGCTTGTGAGCAAAACAAAGAATCAGAGAAGAGTTTCCACAAGTGGATTTACAAAATTTTGAACTCACTTCATCATCAAGATAGATCTGACAATAGTCTAAGAGATGCAGAGCGGGTGCTGTTCAATGCCGGTGTGTACAGGGGGGGGGGGGGGGGGGGGGGGGGTGGGGGGTGGAGGGGGGGGGGGGGGGGGGGGGGGTGGGGGGGGGGGGGGGGGGGGGGGGGGGGGGGGGGGGGGGGGGGGGGGGGGGGGGGGGGGGGGGGGGGGGGACGCAGATGAACAACTTCTCCTCACCGCATCAACAAGGACTTTTCAAACTCTGCTGCATTGTGCTTTACTTGAAACCTGAGCTGAAGCCATTCCAGACAACGCTCTTCATCTGCCGGGCTTCCAGCTGTTCAGAGGCGGATCGCATCACAGAGAACAACTAGGGAAAACCAGAAGGCGGTGGATTGTGTTTTCTACCGATCAATGAAAGTTGGTGTTTGCGATGTAACATCTCTGAAAGTTAGATGGCTGCCTAATTTAGAGCCACTCTTCATAGAAACTGTAAACCTTTCTGCTCACTGCAGGAGTTTTCCTGCTTTCAGCTGACTGAACAAATAACTGAAATGGAGCATAGGTACCCAGACTCTCTTTTATTCATTCTTGGGAGATTTTAACAGCAGCAAATCTTTTTCCGAGTGACCGCGGTGAAGTGCCAAAAATACAGACAGCACATTACATGTCCCGCCAGGAGTCAGAAATATATATTGGATCACTGTTACACCACAATAAAGGATGCATATCACTCTGTCCCAGCGGGCAAGCTTTGGGTGCTCTCTGATCACTGGTCTGGTTCATTCGAATACAGACCACTACCTACGGGCAGAAGCTGAAAATTCAGCTAAACCTGTAATAGGACACAAAATCCCGCCAAAATTACAATAAAAGCGAAATCACCCAAAGCCACCCACACTGATCGTCCTCAGTTGTTTATCAGCAGACCCTCACATATATGTCCCTGTAAATGTTGTCAGTCCCTCCTGCGACTCTATACACTATTCCATGGGATCAGGCCACTCCTGACATATCACAGACACTGTCGTTCCTGCCTAATTGCTACTGATACTCCACACATTTCAGAGATGTTCATTGCTTTGTGCCAAACCTGTCCTGACTGAGCTACATACAGGACTCCTGCGGCCCGATTCTCCTGTCATCCTTGGTGTCCCTGGCAGAAGATTTTATCACAAACACACCACAATCTAGAGAGCTTCCCCTATATCCTAGTCTCCATCAGGGCAGTAAAAGCTTTTTATTTCCACTGATCTGCATGTGTGCTAAGGGCTATCAAACCTAATTACAGATTCTGAATATTTAATTTTTAAATAAAAATAAGTACATTCAAATGCAGAAACTGTTTCAGAGGTCAATGTACCCTGTAGCGAAAAAAGCAGGAGACAAAGGCTTTCACTCTAACTGGGAAATTATGACTTTTAAGGGGGGAACACTACTGGCAAACTTTGGGTTTTGCATAGCTGTCAATATTTAGATTTTTTGGCTTTTTGACTTTTCATAAAGTGTTTTTTTCAGACTTATGGAAAGAAAAACATCAAAAGACACTGTTAAGTGTGTCTTTTTATAGCACTTTATCTATTTGTGTCCAAATGATTTCAATTACAATACATATTTTAAAGGCCGTTTTCTCAAAGTAGGTTTTTCTCCAGCTCTGAACCACAAATCTCCCACTTCAGTGACACTTACACACAAAGAGCTTTGCATTTTTATTCACCAAATCCTATATTCTGAAGGTTTTTTACCTAGGAGTTTGTTCCATATATAAAATTTTCTTGATTATATACAACATTTTATTCCACAGAAATGGTGAAAATATATTGTTTTCCTAGCTGTACAAAGTATTTTCTGAATTATGGAGTGACAAAAAGAGATACAGAGAATTCCTTCTGTAAAACATTTGACTCTAATATGTCAAAAAAAATTAAACAAGAATTTTGAGAAACTGACTTCATCCTGTGTTCAGATTTTTTGTACTATAAATTTATGCAAAATAGCGCATGTTTCATTAAATAATGCCTCATTTGCATCATTTAAATATAACATTTTAGAAAACTTGTAATACAAAAAATGTTTGCAATTATCAATGTAATCAATCAACTAGGTACGGTAGGAACGTACTTGTGTAGTTAATTAATGGCTTAATATTTAAGTATAAAAATTCTTAATTTGTTTTTAGCCATTTTGACACTGATGTCCTAATGTACTGACACACACAAATGACACATTTCATGGGATATACTTAATAATTTTTCTGGCTGTATTCTATATCTTTGAACACACTAAGTCTTAAGAAAGCACTTCCAGGTACACAAGACACCAGTGTATTTTTTTGATTAATGAAACCATGTATGTAATAGGCATCAACAAATCTTTCAAAATAACAGCATACTACATTGCTGAAAACTGAATTCAGTAATTCCAGCGCACTCCATATAATCTCACAAATAAATGGTTATTTTGGTATATAAAAGTTTGTGCTCCTTGACTTGTCTGTTTACAAATGTTTAAAAATCACTTTGGTTGATTGCATTTTGTTATATGGAACTAGAAAGTCAAGCACATTGCATTGTGGGATGCAGTATTCCACATAGTGTGATCTGTTGTACACTGTATATTTGGAGAACAAATTCATTATGAATATTACTGGTCAGCTTTAAGGGGTTCTTATGATAATGTAATTCATGTAACTTTTCAATAGGCCCTGTTGTCTTTTGAACATTTTTTTTATTATTTATGTACCAATGGAATTACAGTACTTTAAAACACTCATGGTCATAGATATAAAGTGTAAAAAATATAAAAAATAAAAAATTCTTGCACCTAAGATGAACAAGAAAATAAAGTACCTGCTGGCATTTCTTGTGTTACACATGCTGTCATTATGTTCTTTCCAAGAGAACATAATATCTGTCATTACTTTAGACTTTGTATCCTACAGTCACATAATATAGATATTAACACGAGTATCATCATCCTTACTATAAGATACTTAACTCGATTAGTTCTGTCACCGATTTGATATTTATGATCGTGATCCAAAAACTCCAAACCACATCCAATTCAGTGTCAAACGTGTGCAATTACAAGACTCAGTTCTCAGTTACTTAGCTCCTCTCCAATGCAAACAGGGTATTTCACTCTCCTTCTGTTGTCCTCGAATCCCCTCAAAGCAACACTTTCCTCTTCATTCACCCGTTCTCCAGTAACTATTACCACCCAATAAAACGACTTTTCACAAGGAGAGGAAAAACACCACCCGACCACCTCTCTCTCTTGCTTTTTATCCTCTCCACTGTTGATGAGGCCTCACGCAAACTCTGAGTAAATCCCCCACACCTGTTTGCCAATCCGTCATTTGGGGTTGTCACAGCAACAAAGGCAACACAGGCCTGGGAACAGGGTTACACTCAAAGCGTTCCACCGGAACACTGCTTCAGCGGGAATAAGTTCCACATGCCATTTGTCACACCGTGACATACCCCCCCGCCAAACCGTTCTAGTCCCGAGAACAGTCTCCAGACACCCAGTCTCCAAACCTAGCTGGAGGCTGACCTCGATTCTCTCGCTGGGACCATCGAGGTGGGGAAATGGGTGCTTCAGGTCGTAGCCCTAGGCCTAGGCCTCCTGGAATCACCACCCATCCTACCAGCGGGGGATCCCGGACGTTTCAACGGTGGATTCTCTACAACACGTTTTGGGTAGTTTGGGCAAGGGCGGATCAAATTTCGATGTAACACCCGTTCGGGCCGCCTTTCCTTCTGGCCGCAATGCATATACGGGTTGGTCTGGGTGTGGCTGTCGCTGAACGACAAACGGCTGAGCCTCCCACCGGTCCACTCAATTTTCCCTTCCCCTTGTCGGCGATTATCCCGCACCAGCAATCTCTCCCCTGGCAGTAACGGTGCCTCTTGAGCCGTCCGTCGGTCATACAACCTCTTGTTCTTCAACGCTGCTCGGTTAATCCGGCCCGAGACTCGTTCGTACGCCGACTGGAGGCGTTGATGATGTCCCATCACCCAATCTGTCAAACTACTTCCTCTTCCCCTGCAGTGGTCCCCAGAAGCATATCCATCGGAAGTCTCACATGTCTGCCGAACATCAGGAAGGTGGGGGCGTAACCAGTGGTACTGTGCACACTGTTGTTATAGGCCTGTACCATCGCCGGAAGCCTGCGACCCAATGGCCTTGCTGTTCCTCCTCTAAGGTTCCTAATAAACTCAGCAAGGTCTGATTAAACCTCTCACACCCCCCGTTCCCTTGGGGGTGATAGGGAGTCGTATGGGTCTTCTTTAAACCTTACACATCTCACAGATCACCCTATAACCAATCGGACGCAAAGTTGGTTCCTTGGTCTGAGTGGAAAATTTCAGGGCATCCAAATGGTTGGATCACATACCTCCAGAGGGCGTTGGCAGTCGTAATGGCGGTTTGGTCCACAGTTGGAATGGCCCAAGCATACTTGGTAAACAGATCGGTTACCACGAGGATGTTCTGGATCCGATCCACTGGCCGTCCCAAAGTCAGATAATCCATGGCCACCATATGCAGCGGTGGCTTGGCCTGCATCGGAACCAGCGGTGCCCGTACGTCCTTCTTGGTCTTAAACAACGTGCAGCGTGGGCACCTCTGAAGGTAAGTCCTCGTGGTACCCTCCATTCCGGGGCAGTAGAAGTGTCGCCTCACCAGTGCCAATGTCCTCTCCTGCCCCTGATGTCCCATCTTGGTGTGATATGCCTCCAATAAAGCCTGACAACGCCCTTCAGGGACCACGATTTGACAGACCTCATCGCCCCGACCTGGGTCCTGGAGGGCCCTACAGAGCACACCTTCCTTCAAATAGAGTCTCCCCCTCTGTCCCAGGAGGCCCCGCACAATCCGAGTCTGGGTCCGGCGTCCCGCACCCTCAGGCCAGGCCTTCTGTTCTAGCCACGTTCGAACCAACGCTACATCTCCGTCTTCGCCCTGCCACCACCTCCATCGCTGTGGGTCCCACCCCCAACAAGGGGGGGGTTCCTCCGGCACTTGCCCCGGTGCCTCTACAACTCCCACCATCAGTCCCTCATCGGACCCCGCTTCTCGTGCTGGTACCTGACCTGCCGATCCTTCGCCGGGTAACCTTGATAGTACATCGGCATTAGTGTGTTCTCTTCCTGGCCGGTACTGGAGCTGATAGTCAAAATTGGCCAGTTGTGCCACCCAGCGTTGTTCCACCGCCCCCAGTTTAGCAGTCTGCAAATGAACCAACGGGTTATTGTCCATGACAACCCATACCTTGGCTCCCCACAAGTAATCCTTGAACTTTTCACACAACGCCCACTTCACTGCCAGCAACTCAAGCTTAAAAGAACTGTAATTGGCGTCGTTCTTCTCCGTTGGATGTAAGCTTCGGCTTGCATAGGCGATTACCTTTTGCTTGACCTGTTGCTTCTGTGCCAAGACGGCCCCCAAGCCCAGGTGGCTAGCATCTGGTATACAGGATGAAGGGTTGTGTGAAGTCAGCGTAGGCTAGGATCGGGGCCTGTAGTAGTTCCTGCTTGAGTTTCTGGAAGGCAGCTTCACAGGCCGGATCCCATTGGATCGAAGGGGACCCTCGGCCACGAACTCGTCCCATACCTCCCAGCAACTGGTTGATCGGCCTAGCGATTTTAGAGAAATCTTTAATGAATCACCTATAATTAACCCACGAAGCCCAGGAATGAACGAACCTGGCGCACCGTCTTGGGCGAAGCCCACTCCTGCCACTGCCACCACCTTCTCGGGATCAACTGAAATCCCCGCCGCACTCACCACATGCCCCAAGAATTTAACCTCTTTGCGAAAGAGCTGGCACTTGTCTGGCTGGAGCTTCAACCCATATCGCTCTAGGGAACGGAAGACTTGCTCTAGGTGCTCGAGATGGGACTTGAAATCTGGGGAGTAGACAATGACGTCGTCTAGGTAGACGAGGGTGGAATCCATCAGTTGGTTGCCTAAACAACGCTGCATCAGCCGTTGGAACGTGGCTGGGGCGTTGCAAAGGCCAAACGGCATCCGGTCCCATTCATATAGGCCAAAGGGGGTAGTGAATGCAGTCTTCTCCCGGTCATGCTCGTCCATCTGCACCTGCCAGTAACCGCTGGCCAAGTCAAGGGTGGAATACCAGGTGGCTTGTGTGAGGTTCGTGAGAGAGTCTTCAACTCGAGGCAACGGGAAAGCATCCCTTTTGGTAACTTGATTCAGCCTTCGGTAATCCACACAAAACCTCCAGGAACCCTTTTTTTTTCGAACCAGTACTATCGGGGCAGCCCAAGGGCTACTGCTCTCTCGAATAATCCCCTTGTCGAGCATCCCTCGCAAAAGGGTGCGGACCTCTGAATACAAGGTCGGGGGCACGGGTCGATAGTGCTCTCGGCTGGGTGCAGCGTCCCCAGTTGGGATTTGATGTCGTACCACATCCGTGCGGCCGTAATCCTCATCGTGAGTGGAAAACAAGTGCTGCCATTCCATCAAGAACTCTTGGAGTTGTCCCAATTGCTCTTCTCCTAGTCCTTCACCCCGTAAAGACTCCCCCATCAGGTGGGTAGGCAATCCTCCTCCTATCTCTCCCGCCCCCGAACCCGCTCGTGTCAGGGCCACCTCTACCACTGTCGGGCCTACCCGATTGAAGTTGACTTCACCCTGTTCACGAACCTGCTGGGGCCTCACTGAGGTCACCCGGGCCAAACGCTGGTGACGATACAAGTGAACAGGGAAGGGGTTCATGTTCCTGACTCGCACTGAGACCCGGCCCCCCTGAACAGTCGCCAAATCCTCGAGCAACTTCCACCTTGGGACCATCTTCATGGGGTTCCACCATGACCCAATCTTCCGGACTATAAAGTCGAGGAGGCAACCTGACCCCAACCAAAGCCTCACTCTGGGCTGGAATGGACAAGGCGTAACGGCAGGCTACTCTTCCCATGCTTTCCCGATCCCCCTGTTGTTCAGCCAGACATACTCGACGGCAGTCGGCCCTGATGCGGTCCCACTCCTGCCCGGCCAATGTTGCAGCTGTTCGAGCCGGTCTACTTCGGAACAGCTCCTCCCAACAGTCCGAAATGATGTTCATCCCAATCAGGCCACGATGAGACCCCAGGCATGTGTCTCGTACGACCACCACTCCTTTCTGTGGCACCACTACTCCCTGAATCTTTAGATCAGTCACAAGGTATCCCACATACGGGATGTCGAGACCATTCGCCCCACGGTAGCGTCAACCAGGGGGCTTCCGCAGGTGGTCGACCATCGGTGCCAAACAACTCATGGGCCAAGCTTTCGGTGAATAGGGTCACTTGGGAGCCTGTATCCAAGAGGCACTGCACTTTCTGGTCATTGACCTGAACCACCACCACCGGGCAACAGCCCACCAGGCGGCTCCTAGAAGTTGTAGGCAGAGAGGGGTCTGATAAGGGGGTCCCGACCACTTGACCCACAGTGGCCGGAAACTCTAAAAACCCCCCTTGCGATGCACGTCGAGCAGGACACTGACAGAAGTAATGTCCCGCTCTCCCCAGCCATTGCAGATGGGACGCCCACGCTCATCCCACTGAAATCGAGAGCCCGAAGGTCGGGATGGACGGCGGTCGGGAGGACGGTTCCCATCGGAGTAAGCCTGCTCCCGCGGTAAAGAGGACAACTGGAGGCGCTCTCGACGAAGCTCCTCTATAAAAGATTTAGATAGGTCAGACATTTGTTCCCGCACATCTCTCTTCAACTCTTCCCGGAGGGCCTGCTTCCAGTCAGATGTCGTAGTAGTCGAAGGGGTGCTAACAACATTCGTGGCTAGGCAGCTGGGAGGATCTACATTCTCCATGTGATCACACTCAAGGGCCAGTGCTTCTTGACGAAGCTCTTCAAAGGTCAGGTTCGGGATTCGTCGAAATTGCACCCGCAGACTCTGACACACAGGGCCTTCCCGAAACTCCACTAAAAACTGATCTCGTAGTAAAACCTCTTCGCCCCCCAGGCCATGATCCCGTCTCCCTGTAAGTCTAGAAAACTGCTCCCGTAATTGTAGGGTAAATGCCCGAACAGATTGCCGAGGGCCTTGCCGAGAATTGAAAAAACTGCGTCCTCAAAACAGCTACTGGGGTGGTGTCTCCATATTGTCCCGTGAGGAAGTCAAAAATGGCCTGGACAGTCGCTCGAGTTGCTGCCGGTGCTGCCTGAACTTCTCTCCTCGCTTCCCCTTCCAAGGAGTTTAAAACAAAACTGAACCTGCTGCGGGGCACTCAGACCTTGGAGCCCTGCCAGGTACTCCACCTGGATCTTCCACATCGACAAGGCTCATTTCGGATCCCGGGCCTCCATACTTCGGAGCCCACGGAGCCCCCATAAAGATCGGCACGACGGGTTGCCGTGCCCCAGGCACTTCCTCTTCTGCCATCTCAACCTCTGGTCGCTCAACTCGAGGTAGACCCTGCCGACTACGCCAATCTGTCACAGGTCGGGAGGCCCGAGCTAGACTGCGCCCACCCCTAAACCAGGACCACCTCGAGGAGCGTATCAGAGGGAAGAGTCGGAGACAGAGAATACATTTAACAAGTTTTATTTTGAAGTAAAAGCAACTTAGAAATCCTAATCTAAAATCTTCTTCTTTGTTGCCCTCAGGGGTCGAAGGTGAACAGTGCAGCGACCGGGGACTCTCCCGCCCTCTTCCTCTGTGCGGGCCCCGCAATAGATGGACAGATGGGTGGTCAAGTAGGTATCTCACAGGTGGGGATACGATCGGCAAGCCAGCAGTCTGGTAAGTCTCCTCTGATAATTAAATACTTCCAACCTTCCTTCCCTTTTTCACAAATGCAGAATTTTGGGACGGATGGATATCGGTCAGGTCCGTACACGGCAGATACACAGCCTTGAGGTGGGGATGTGTTTGGCAAGTGAGGGGTCCGGTAAGTCTCCTCCGGTAAGTATGTAATTCCAGCCTTCCTTCCTTCTTCCACAGGTACGGAATTTGAGGTGAATGATATCAGTAGAGTACGTATACGGCAGGTGCACGGTCTTACAGTAAGGTGGCTTCTCCTGACACCGTCAGAGTGGATATTCCAGACAAAAAACGTGCCAGCCTCACGTTCGTGACAAATGACAGTCACCTCTCTCAGCACAGGTGGGCCACAAGGATGCAACAAAACTCGAGGTCAACAGGCTGTGCAGGGTTTCTACTGAGACAGACAGAATGAATGCTCCAGACCAAAGTATACAGTTCACATGCGTTGGAAGGAACGAACACTTCTCACAATACAGATGAATGGCAGGGATACAGCGGACTCGGAGTCAACGGGCTGAACGGGCAGACTCAAAGTCAACAGGTTGCACAGGGCTTTTCTGAGGCAGATAGTAAATATTTCAACAGGGCATCTCTTCTCCTATTAGCACAACAGAGGGGTTAATTCACATCCCAGATGATAATTCCTCAACATCCAGGACAGTTGGAACAGATCAGTGTCACCGAACTCTTACTATTGACAGTCAGCCCGCATAACACATGGAGAGTGCATGGCAAAAAGGAATGTAGCTTACACACGACAATTCCACTTCAAGCATATAATGTGGGGGAAAACATCAATTTTTAGGCACTGCAAACTCACTTCACGAAGTGCAATTTAAAGCCAGCACTCACATTCGGGTTTCTGTCCGAGGGGAAGGGGGCCGCGATCCTCACTGCCACTGAGGATGTTCTGAGATGTTTTTCTTCACAGTCACAGGCAGAGTTCACATCACCATTTATAAAGGAGGGAGAGGTAAGAGATAGGTAATGAATCAGTACAATCCACTCAGTGATATTTTATGATCGTGATCCAAACACTCCAAACCACATCCAATTCAGTGTCAAACGTGTGCAATTACAAGACTCAGTTCTCAGTTACTTAGCTCCTCTCCAATGCAAACAGGGTATTTCACTCTACTTCTGTTGTCCTCGAATCCCTCATCAAAGCAACACTTTCCTCTTCATTCACCCGTCCTCCAGTAACTATTACCACCCAATAAAATGACTTTTCACAAGAGAGAAAAACCATCCCGACCACCTCTCTCTCTTGCTTTTTATCCTCTCCACTGTTGATGAGGCCTCACGCAAACTCTGAGTAATCCCCCACACCTGTTGCCAATCCGTCATTTGGGGTTGGTCACAGCAACAAACGCACACACAGGCCTGGGAACAGGGTTACACTCAAAGCGTTCCACCGGGAACACTGCTTCAGCGGGAATAAGTTCCACATGCCATTTGTCACACCGTGACATAAGTCTATTGGAATTTTGGTGGTTTTGATAGTCTGGTTTACGAAAACCATAAGCCAGATCAGTTAAGAAAAGATATGATTGTGATTATGTTTATGAGCAGCTGCAGTGTCTCTCAGCTGTGTATCAGTGCAGTCACTGTGACTCTGGACTGATGGAGGTTTTTGTACGACTCTTTATCACTGTGTGAACACATGTTTACTGTTGATCCAGTGGTAACTCTGACAGTAATAATCTCCTGTATCTTCAGTCTGGACTCCACTGATGGTCAGAGTGAAATCTCGTCCAGTATTCGCTGATCCACTGCCACTGAATCTAGATGGAGTCCCTGTCTGGAGGGTGTTTATATAATATATGAGAGGTTTATGAGCTTCTCCAGGTTTCTGCTGGTACCAGGCTAAGTTAGTTGTAGCGTATCCCGATGTCAATCTGGCACTCTAGTGTAGCTGTTTGACCTTGTTGGACATTTTTCACTTCAGGTTGAGTCAAAGTGACTCCTCTGGATGCTGAAGAAGAGAAAATAAAGTTAATTTGTTTGTAAATCACCATTATAGCAGAATATTAAAATGGTAAAAAAAAACAACAACAATAGCTTATTAAACATATCAAAAAGTAATATCACACCTTGAATAAAAACTGCAGTGGTCCAGATGAAGATGATGATGATGTTCATTGTTGTTGTTTTGTGTGATGATGAAGATTGTGTTCTGTTCTGCTCTCAGTCATGAAGTGTTAAACTCACAGCACTATAAACACTCTCATGCAAAGTGTCTCTATGTAAATGTTCTTTCATACACAGAACAGGCAGCTGTCAGTCTCAGACCTCAGATGAATTTTTTCATGCATGTTTCATGTTCTGCAAAAACATTACAAGCTTTAATATTTTGTGATAAATAATGAACTCTCTACAATGAATGTTTGATTATTTTACTGGGTTGATAAAATAACTAATATTAAAGATCATCTGCTCTCAAAAGCATATAGATTAATACATGTGAACCAGTTTGACACGAGACTGAAAACTGAGGTCATATTCCTATTTATCGCTTATAATCAATTATTTTGTGTGCATCATCAGTTCACACTGAGACTCTCAGCAGTCAAACTGACCTCTGTGATGTTTGAATCAACTGTTGACTCTGTGATGAGACGCAGTGAATGATTCATTCTGATGTGTGTCCTTCAGTGTCTCTGTCACTCACAGCTGATGAACTAAACCCATCCATGCAGAAGTTGTGTGTGAAAATCAGATGAGAGAATCAGATTAGCCAGACAATAAGTTACTGGTGAGACTCGATCATGAGTGTACTCAGTCTGTTATAATAATAGTACTTGTTAAGGACTGATGAAAAAAACTTACTCTAAATTTCTCAGAGATCCAGTCAAATCTAGACACCAAAATATTGTAAAGACAAGGCAAATTTTTGAAAATTTGTTAACGTTGTGGAGGCACGTTTTGATGAACAAAGGACAACACATTTTATTTTTCTTCTTGACAATTATGATTGTAATAAATATACATTATGATTATATATGCTATATTGTCACACCCTCTGCCACTTCTTAACTCCACCACCAGAGTCTAATTATTAGTCTAATTACTCAGTTATATATTTCATCAAAACCGGATGAAATTTCTAAACTATCCAAGTTGACAGAACGTGTTAAAGATTTATAACAATGGATGACCAGTAATTTGAGAGGTTATTACTTATTGGACCAAATCCTGCACACAGAATCTCTTAGAATACAATTTGCAACTAGAAGGATGTACTGTTATGTCATGTAGTAGTACCTGGGATATCTAAGTCCACTAATGAAGGGAGAGCATTTTCTCATCTGGCTCCTAAACTCTGGAATAGTCTTCCTGATAATGTCCGGGGCTCAAACACACTCTCTCTGTTTAAATCTAGATTAAAGACACATCTCTTCAGCAAAGCATTGACATAATGAATCTCAATCTCACCCTTGTTCCCAGTTAGATCAGATAAAAGTCACAAACATATTTCTTTGCTTGAAAAGTTATTAATAGCTAATTCTTTTCCATTTGCCTTTCTGTTTCCATCTGGAGGTAACTACAGATTACGCCTGCTCCAGTGTTGATCCAGCCTCACAGACAGACTTCAGATGACCCAACACCTGTGAAGAGATGATACTGACCCCTGCAAGGACCCCAGATGACGCCAACTTGAATCGATATGCATAACTGCCAAAATTTCTCTATATTGTAATCATTATGATCACACTTGTAATAATCGCTTTAATGAACTTCTGCCTAAAATTAATTAATGTTAGCAAACTGTATGATTCTATTATATTGAACTGTTAATTTGTGAAATGAACATTATTTGGACGCATTCACTTCTGATAACAAATCACTCTAAATTGAAATGTAGACACATGCATTTTCTGTAAAGCTGCTTTGAAACGATGTGTATTGTGAAAAGCGTTATAAAAATAAATTTGAAATTAATTGAATTAATTAGACTGACCTATTTAACCCCTGACTGCTTGTTCAAGCAGTGTGAAGTATTGTTTGTTTCACACTGTACATGCTTGGATTTATGTCTGTTTTACACAGCCCATGCATGTTGTTTGTTTCTCTGCCTGTTTGCCTTGTGTTTGACCCTTGCCCTGGTTTGGCTACTCTCTTCTGCACATTGGATTCAGACCCTCACTCTCTGCCTGATGCTTTACAATTATATCATATATGAAAAATTAATAGTCCCTCTGAAATGTTTGATACATTTTTGATTTTGTTTTTAGTCGTCCTGCCATCAGCAGCTGCAGTATCTCTCAGCTGTATCAGTGCAGTCACTGTGACTCTGACTGACGGAGGTTTTTGTACCGACTCTTTATCACTGTGTGAACACATCTTTACTGTTGATCACATGTGCACTCAGACAGTAATAATCTCCTGTCTCTTCAGTCTGGACTCCACTGATGGTCAGAGTGAAGTCAGTTCCATTATCAGCTCCATTTCCACTGAATCTAGATGGAGTTTCCAGTATGAAGGGTTTTGATGTTGTGAACTAAAAGTTTAGGAGCTTCTCCAGGTTTCTGTAAGTACCAGGAGAGACAAGACTTACACCAACCGTCGTCTGACGTCCAATGGAGCTGCTGGTTTAACAGGTCAGAGTGGACTGTATCTTTGTTCTGAACCTGTCTCTGTGTGGCGTCGGAATTACAGGGGACACCTGTCACCTGACAGAACAATTAAAAAGGGCCACTACACTTCAGAAGTGAATCCATATAATATTTTGAATTTCAAAAAACGCCAAATAATCTAACTATAAAATATAAACAAAAGTGTCTTACATTGAAAATACATTCCCAACATCGGAGAAGATGATGAATATCATTTGATTTCTCTTTATTTCCCTAATTTCTTATCTCTTAGCTTTTTTCAACAAGCCTGGTTTCTTTCTCTTCTATATTTTTCACAATGTATAAAACATGTTCCTGTTTGATTGACTCTATATATATTCTGTAATATTTTCATATAATATATCCTGTCTAGACTGCTGATTTCCCACTATCTAAACTGTTTAACCAATGAATAAGAGTCCTGAACACATACAAACACTTGAAGGATAATTTTCCTCCACCCACTGCAGCGCCAATAGACATTGCCATCATTTTCTGTTGTTGTGATTACAGATGCATGATTAACTAACCTCTAAACAATACTGTACTTAAAGTACGGAATATATATGGCTGCTGCTGTATGCCCACCTGTCCGGATTTTTCGACCCATCCGTATATATTTGAATACTACTGAAATATTTTTGCTTCAAAAAAATATTGATCCACTATTATTTCTTTAGGCAATACCACCTATCCTTATTCATTTATTTTGCCATGCACCTGTAATCTACTATCTCGGCATTTTGGAACAGCCAAGGATGTATCACAGGTATTACTACTGTAGGACCTTATTGGTTTTATACCGTCTATTCCTATTTCATTGGCAAAACAAAAATAAGTCTATCAGCATTCCATCCAAAAAACTACTGTAGTATACATACTCATGTCCCCAAACATTTTTGTAAAACTATCCTTTGACTGGATGGGTATCTACTTGCCCCCTTACAGAACACCCAAAATGCCATCTTTACACTTTAAATCTCTTGAGTTTTAATGGACAACTCTGCCATTTCCACCTGCATAGCTGAAACGGGCAATGGTTTTTAAATGCCCCACCTTCCTATTCTTGAGTGATTGTGACTGTATCCCACTAACTTTCTTTAGCCTAGATTCTGATGCCCGAACTATATATCAAACGCCATAAAAAAATCTATTATTAGTCTTATCATTGCACAATATACTCTCTGCCAATGCCTGTCCCTGGTTGCACCCCAATCTTCCCCCAATTCTTCCCCTGCCAACCATCTTAAGATCATTCTTATTCCCCTTTTTACATTTGTCTATTTACTTTCTTTATGTGAGATGCAAAAGTTAGTTTAGATCATCCTAGCCATACTAAAAGTAAACTAATTTCTGTTACCCGCTGTAATGTTTGCCCGTGCAATTTTAATTTTACATTTGAAGAATTTCTTCTTTTTGGAGAAAACATATCACTTTAAGGTTTTTTCTATAGACAGTCCTAAAACTTCCTCCAATTATTAACCCATTTTCCCCCTTCATTTAACTGCTTTCTGGCACACTTCTCTCCACAAAACTCAACATTTATTTCCCCTTTTTCCACAAGGCACCATCATCTGCATATAAAGATTTACCATTCCTTGTCCTACCATTAAAAATATATAATTTATCATTATAGTAAATAATACGGTGCTTGCAACACACTACCGTGTGGGGTCTCCATTATTCTATCGAATATAATACTAGAATACGTGGTCCACCCTTACGTGTATTAGTCCTATTTAAAACAAATATCCCATTATCCAATTGTACATTTTCCACCCACTTAATTCATATCTTATCTAATTTAATTAAAAGTCCCTCTTTCCATAAGCATATCGTAAGGCCTTTTCCACATCAAAAAAATACCCTTCTACCGCTACTAACACCTCTTTATTTACTGTTGCCTTTCTAATTTCGGAACTCTAGACTTATTATTGAGTCATTGTATTTTCACACCCTTTTCTAAAGCCACTCTGGTAATGGCTTAAAAGTTTTTTTCCCTTTCTATTACATAATTCAGTCGTGTTACTATCATCTTTTCCATTATTTTACATAAAACAATTTTTTTTAGGGGGCCCAGTTTTAACCAAAAAACAATAAGTCTATTATTATTTGATGCTATTGTAATGATCTTTTCCAGGCTTTGGCACTATAAACACACTCTTAGAAGCACTGGAAGCATGAGTCCTGACAGTGCAAAAGGTCCCTTTCACTATCTGTAATAATTTACCTGAAGGCCTGATGAACTGGAGGAATTGTGCCTCAACTTCAACATGGACTGACCTACTGATAAATGTATATATAAAAAAGATAATCAATAATTTTTACAAAAAAACAGTATTCTTTTTTTTTAAATAACTCATTAAAAACAAACAACAAAAACAAACAAACAAAAAAAAAACAATAACAACTGCTTAAAATTATAAAGGTTCAGAATGTGTAGCTTGCTAATTCATCAGAAAATTACATACCATATTTCAAGTTTTGTTCTCATCCACTGCTGTCAGGTCAGGTGTGGTCATAAACGATATAAATACTTAAAGATAAAGTATCTTTCAAACCCCAACTAAGCAAGCCAGAAGGCGGCAGTGGCATGAATAACCAAACTCCTGTCAGATGACTGAAGACGAGAAAAAAAAAACCCTTGGGAGAAACCAGGCTTGGTTTGGAGAACCAGTTCTCCTCTGGCGTAGAGCAAACATAACATGCGTTCTGAATAGTGGCTGCATCTTATAACCGCATACTTCCTACTATATAGTAGGCAAGAAGCAGTAGGTGAAGAATAAGTATGTCAAAATCCTTAGTATTCATAAAAGAGTAAGGTGAGAAGTACCTGCACGATGAATTAATTCTCGCAAGATTCAGACATACGGATACTTAAGATTTGATCCAAAAATATGTCTACTTACATACTTATATAGAAGGAGAAGACAGTAATGTGAAGAGAGCAGTGGTGTGTCAAAACCTCCAGTATTCATAAAAAAAGTAGATGAGAATCCCCTACTGCTTCAGCCCAGATTTCTGAAGTGTACTTCGATGGACACTTTTCTATCCCAGGAGGCCACAAGGAGAGGATACGTCATCATCCAAACATGATGGAGAACAGGGGGACAAGAGGTGTTTTCAAATCGTGGAATTTTGGAAGTATAAATTCGAGAATAAAATTCCCTGAAACTTCATTTTATCTCAGTAGCGATTAGTTATTAAAATGCCTGTTTTTGATTCCATCATGTGAATTGCCTTCTTAGCCTTTGTTCTCCCCCCAGTTGCCTTGCAAGCAACCCGTCCCAGTTTTATATCCCCTAACTCAAAAATTCTTCTGCTTGAGTTTGAGGAGAAAGGCCATTTAGGGATAGACATTAATACTCAATACTTTAATTTTAAGATTTTATTATAATCGAGAACTTTGAGAGTGACACTCTATATGCATGTTTGAGTACTGGCAACATTTCCTCTATTTTCAAAAGACAACTAAATAAAGCCTTCTATACAAACCAAACAATATGGTGAATGGCCTCGCATTACGACTTTAAAAAGTATCCCCAAAAATTTAATCTGAAAAACCTCCCCACTGTCGTTAGTTGAAAAAAACTCATCTATTTTTCCAGTTAAATATGAAATAAAAGTTGAATCTTTGATTAGCATTGGGTTGAAACGCCACGAGTAATTTCGTTTTGGCCAAATCACTGTCAATTTGGAACGCAACTGAGCTATGATCAGTATTAATATATTATGACATTTAAGTATTACTAAAAAAAAAAAAAAAAACATTGGAAACCAATTCAGGATGTAACCAAAAAGCTAATCAATTCTAGTGGTATGATTTGTAAACATGAGAGTAAAGGAATAATCCTATCTGTCGGATGCTGAAGCCTCCAAATGTCAACCATATTTCTAGATTTTGATTAGGTTGTTTAAGTGTTTGTATGGAGGTAATTGTAGGTGTTGGTTTTGAACGATAGTCTATCCATATAAGGATCAGTTGAAATCTCCACCTATTACTATTACATTTGAAGAGGTTTATGCATCAGGAATTACACTAAAAGATTTTTCGAAAAAAAAAAAAAAAAATCTGAGGTTACCCAAATTGGGCCATATATATTAAGCAAGTTATATGGGAGAGAATTTAATATGCCCAGACTGCCATTATATATCTACCCTGAGGGTTTAGCAACCATGGATGAAAGTCGAAAAAGAACATTCTTACGAAAATAATAGCTACACCTCTAGCTTGGCATTGAATGGGGCCTGGTAACCCTTGATATCCAGTTTGGTCCTGAGTCTGCATTGATAAGTACATCTAAAGGTGGGTTTCCTGGAGAACATATTATATCAGTCCTTTGCACAGTGATTTCAAATGTGGCAAACACTCTTATTTTTTTTTAATTGCATGGCGCAAGCCCTCTTAGATTCCAAGAAGCCAATGTGATAGATTCTCCCTTAATGTTAGTCATCAACACTATACAATTAAAGATTGGGACATTGAAATGAGGCAGTTCCAGAAAAAAATAAATAATAATAAAAAAAAATTCAACATTAGACAGACAAAACATGTAGAACTCTTTAAGAGCTTAGAACTTTCAACCATTCCCCTCCCACATCCTGGCTTCCTCGAAATGAAGCACTTTGTCCCCAATTCGTCCCGAGAACACTTACTCGCGAATGTAAATAGTAGGAGGATCCATCACCAGTCACTTCGATCACGGCGATCCCGCTCGACTCCACTTCCAAGTGACAAACATTTCAGTCTAGAACTATTAACATAATGCCGTCCATAAAGATACAGTTTGTGAACACTCTTAATGAAAACAAAAACTATAACGTATCAACAGGCAGTATAAAGTATTTTTAGAGTAATACCAGTGTTGCGCATATGTCTCTACTCCTGTCTCAGGCGGTCTCCACACATTTCATAGCCCCTGCAGGGTCAGTGAAAGGTCTTGTTCATTGTGCTAAAACACGGAGACGAGCAGGAACAAAGCAAAGACTGTGTATCACTTTTAGCTCTCTCCCGCTCGCGCATCCACATCGCTGAACGCCCTTTCACGTGTTCCATAACTCTCTTGCAGTGTAGTCCGGAAAGTATATAAACCTTGTGTCCACTTGTATTCAGGGTGCGAAGAACAATCCCTTTTCCTGAAAGAAATGCACTCATGCAATAATGATGCGGGGCCTCTCACCATCTGATGTCCTTGGCTTGAGCGCACGGTGAGCATGGTCAATGACCAGTGGTCCTCTTGAAAGTGAGTCTCCACCCCCAGTAGTTTTGGAATCAAGCGCTGCAACAAACAACTCGGTCGGTCTCCATTTCTCCTCTCCCTCAGGATACCAATATTTTTTATATTGGGTGAAGATCGCCCTTCTAAGTCATTGAACCTTCACTCCAAAAGCTTTATTGGTCTTCTGCAAATCAATGTTGCTTCGAGAGAGCATAAACGGCCCTCGTGATCTCGTGCTTGCCCCTTAACAGTCTCCACTCTCCTCCTAAAAGTCTTCATCGAACTTGTCAAATCTTTCATTTATGGTTGCAAGAATCCTGTTTGATATCTTTTCCCACATCAACGGTGCATCATCGTCGGCAGAAGCTTGACTAAAGGCGGGATTAGCTTCGTCACGACTAGCCAACGGCTGAGGGCTACAACTCTACGATTCTTCTGATTATAAAAAAACCATCTCCCATCAACAAGTTGACCAACAAATAAAAAAAAAAAAAATAAAAAAAAGTTCACAACACACGTATATGAATTAAAATAAAGACGGCGTCTTGTTTCACTAATCTAAAAACTTGGTGTGGAGGAGCTTGATGAAACACGTCTACTCCATGCGCACCTCAGCAGCGCCCCCCTGCTTCTGTCATACTTAAAGTATACTTAAAAGTATACTTTTATATACTAGAAAGTGGGCCAATTTAGTCCCAAGGAGTATTGAAACAGTACACTTACAAGTATACTACTAGAACACTGATAGTTGTATACGTACTACATAAAGTATACTTAAAAATATATTTGAACTTTACTTAAGTATACTTAATAAAATAAACTTGAAGTATACTACTTTTTGGTAAGGGTAGTGAACATAATCTAGCTAACATTTATAATTAACGGAGCCTCACTTATCCTTTTGTATTTCATTGTATTTCATGACACTTATTATCCTGGTTTTTGACTGTCGGGTCTTCTTGATGTATTTCTCCACAGATTCATTGAAGGACGGTAAATCATGACCTGCAAACACTTCTTAGATAAATTTCTGAAATTCAACACATCACACTGTTTTAAACTCTCACGTGAAGACATTTTCTGTGACTTCTCCCTCTTATGTGAAAACTTTTATGTGATGGAGAGACTTTGAAATTGTCTACCATCACGGATTTCACTGTTAATGTTGGTCTTTTTATTGTATTATTAATTGTAATTTATTTAAACTCTTGTTTATAGATCATGTGTATATAATAGAGTCTAAGGCAAGTGTTTTTTATAAAATGGTATGTTCCAGTTTGGGGAGAGTGGGAAAAATGTGTTTTTAAGATGGCCGCCACTAGAAGTTGGGGCATGGACGGATAGAGAGCTGGGACAAGATTGTTGTGCTGTGTAGCAAGG
Organism: Cyprinus carpio; assembly: GCF_018340385.1. Taxonomy (NCBI): domain Eukaryota; kingdom Metazoa; phylum Chordata; class Actinopteri; order Cypriniformes; family Cyprinidae; genus Cyprinus; species Cyprinus carpio. The sequence continues at coordinate 16,843,616 of NC_056596.1, read as the reverse complement.
GAAACTCCACAGCCTCGATGTTGTAGAGGGGAGTTGGTACTGTTTTTTTAGTACTTGCAGTTCTAGTTTTAGACAGTTTTTTATTACAATCTTTGTTTTAAGCTCTTATACCTATTTATTTGCACATTTTGCACACCTGCTTAAAAAAACAACCCTTTGGAGCCCAACTTCGCTACTGATCCTCCTTGTGACTGCTTGGGTCATCACACTTTCTTAAACAAATCTTAAAAAAAGAGTTTTACAACTTTTCGAGCCCAGTTACCTACCCTCTCTTATGAAACAAGAAAATAGGAATATGCTGCAAAAAAATAGAATGCAATATATCACACATTTCTATATATGGGAAAAAACTAGTGCTTATATTTTTCAATATGCTGCAATATATGCATTGACCATGTTTGGCAATGTATTGATGCAATAAAAAATATTTAGAAATGAGGACAAAAAAATAGCATTACATGTAAATCATTTATATGATCTCAGTCCCATATCAGTAGAACAGACCAAAAATAAAGATCTCAAAATCTGGGGAATATTCTGTTCTGCTCATGTGAGTCGTGCCTCTGATAAAGTCTTAGACAGACTTTGTTTTTTCTACCCCCAGGTAAATATGTCTTTCAGGTTACCTCATGTCCCAGCAAAAGTTTTGTGAAGTTTTTATTATTTTGAATTTATGATGAATTTGTTTTGTTCTGATTTCAGTATTTTAAAGAGAATCAGTGAAACATTCAAGGAAGCATCTGCAAACACAACTTCCCGACACAATTGCCCGTGTGTCTCTCTATTTGCCAAGTATGATATCTTTTTGAAATTATTTGGTGCTATTTTTCTAATTCTGTGTTTTTTTGTTTCATGCTGACCATTTGTGTTACCAAATTATAATGTATTCTTCTTTAATTGATGTATTCTCTTTTATTGATTGATTGAATTTATTCCTCCTGATTGATTTTTTATTGTGCCAGGCAAAATAGATATTAATTCTTGATTTATTTTAGACTCTGCTGAAATCATTATGAGTAGCAGATCATGTGGAGGCTGATTTTTCCTTAAATCTGTTGTCAGGAGAGAACAGACTAAAGGCTCATGACTGAGCAAAGCAGATCTTTTGAATTCTGTCTATCGCTGACTCAGCAAGTTGTATTGAAGTGACTTAACAAACTACACTTTTTGTACTGAGCAAGCAGTAGGTGGCTGGACTTAAAGGTAAAGGTTAACCTTGCTTGCTCTGATTAAGTTTGGACTGGTGAGTTTGTGATGGTAAGATCCATGTACAGCCGACGTGAGACTCACATGCGACACTGTGTCCCTGATGAACGAATAATTGAAAGTATTGGGATATTCAAAATAATCAATATTTGTGATCAGTTCTTAATTATAAATACAGTCTAAATTTAATGATAACTTGAAAATTGGAGTCAGATTAAACACGGAGCTAGACTAAAACTGAAACAAAATTCTGATAAATTAAGTGAACTTTGCAGGAGCACAAGTAAAAGACCTGCACGCATTATTCCTTCATCCACGCCACTGGGTTCCTTCGTTGGGCCAACAGTTGATCCTAACATACTGAATATAATATGACATACATTATAATATGTTGTCACATATTTTTCAATATATGAAAAGTGGCAGTTCCTTATGTATTATTCAATATATTGTAATATATTAAAGGGGTCATATGATGCGATTTCAATTTTTTCTTTCTCTTTGGAGTGTTACAAGCTCTTGGTGCATAAAGAAGATCTGTAAAGTTACAAAGACTAAAGTCTCAAATCCAAAGTGATATTCTTTATAAAAGTTAAGCCTCGTCCACGCCCCCCTGAAACGGATCGTTCTAACACGCCCCCACATCTCTACGTCACTATGTGGGAAGATTTGCATAACGCCACCCAGATGTTCACGCAAAAAGAAGGTGTACCTTTTATTCTCGTTGTAGCATTGTTGTTGCCGCCGCCGCCATGTCGTATAGACGCTGTGTGTTTCAATGTGAAAGAGAAACTACTTTGTTTGGCCTTCCAAAAGAGGACGATATCCGCTTCGTCATGCTGCAAGACCAAGGTACGGTCCTTCGTAGAATCCGCCGCCCGCACCATTCTCAAGCCGCCCGCCTCTGCTCACACAAGCCCGCCTCTGTTCACTCAAGCCCACCTCTGCTCACTCAAGTGTGACGCTGTTTTGTTGAGAAAGCGAAACTACTCTGAAAAGAAGAAGATCTTCCAAAAGAAGACATGACTAGAAATCATGTTTATATCATGTTTATAATGGGTTTTATGTTTTTGTCTCGTCGCTCCGGCCGGACAAGGCATCACAATAGGCGTAACATTTCCGTCACACGCTTGAGGCATTTGGCCAATCACAATGCACTGGATAGCTGGCCAATCACAGCACACCTCACTTTTCAGAGCAATGAGCCTTGTGGAAATTGAAGATTTCCAGAAGGCGGGGCATAGAGGAGCAACAATAATGTACAGTATGTGGAAAATAATAAGGTAAGTTTTTTTTTTTTTTTTTTTTTTTTTTTTTTACCTCAAACCGGGCATAAACCACATTTCATTACACCAAAAAAACAAAATAATGCTCTTTATAACAACAACATAACACCTCTAACACAATATATTATTCTCAATATTTTCAATATACCATTAAATCATTCAATATCATATTGATCATTCATACAGTATATAAGGAAATTATATTTTCTTTGCATTAGGGAATATATTGATCATAAATATATGGAAATATATGTTTGTTCTATAATAGCTGTGCTGGAGCTCATCATTCAATGGAGTGAATTTGAACTTCTTACAGTTTCTTGTTAGATATTTTACTCTTATGTTTTCTTTTGTTTACACTTCAGTTTACACTCAGTTTTAAAGTGAAATTTTGTGACTGCAGCTCAGATCAAGAGAAAGGTATATTGAATGAGCTGATATACAAACTACACAATCACTAAATACACTTCAATGAAATTACCAAAAGCAAATATGAGATTAAAAAAAACACTTTTGCTGAAGCAACAATGACATTTTATCTTGCTTCTGTGTGTAATGCAGTTTGCCATTGTCCAATGTGGTTTAATTGGCCGTAATAGTGTCTAATATGATTTCATGCTGGTCTGTTGAGGTTCGATGGGTTCTGAAGTGGTCTAATATGTTTAGAGTTGAGTTATGTTGAGTTTTTGAAGACCTGTTTGATTTTTTGCTGTCTGTGTGACAGGAAAACCTTTAAACTTAAAGATGTTACACATTCAAACGAGACTTCGTCATGTCAACTTCAAAGTATATCACAATAAACTGTCTGTTTCTATAATTGTGTTTTCATTAGTGTTTGTGTCTGCATCAAGATGTTGTGCGTTGATGTGTGTTTATGAGCAGCTGCAGTATCTCTCCAGCTGTATCAGTGCAGTCACTGTGACTCTGACTGACGGAGGTTTTTGTACGACTCTTTATCACTGTGTGAACACATATTTACTGTTTGGATAATGGAAACTCTGACAGTAATAATCTCCTGTATCTTCAGTCTGGACTCCACTGATGGTCAGAGTGAAATCACCCTGGTTTGTTTTTTTTTTTTTTTTTTTTAACAATACCGCTGCCACTGAATCTAGATGGAGTTCCAGTGTAACGGTTTGTTGCAATATATATGAGGAGTTTAGGAGCTTCTCCAGGTTTCTGTAAATACCAGTGTAAATAACTACCACCATACACTGAACTGCTGGTTTTACAGTTTATTCTGACTTCTTGTCCTGGTTGAGCTGCTGTTATTGATGGACTCTGAGTTACAGTGATCTGTCCTCTACACTCTGAAAGAAATGAAAAATGTAAGAATTAAAATAATGTTTCATGTTTTAAAATAATTAATGGTCATTATAAAAGTTTTGCTACAAACCTTGAGCAAACAGTGTGAGAGTCCAGATGAGGATGATGATGTTGTTCATTGTTGTTTTGTCTTGTGTGATGATGAAGATTGTGTTCTGTTTCTGCTCTCAGTCATGAAGTGTTAAACTCAGCATTATAAACACTCTCATGCAAAGTGTCTCTCTATGTAAATGCTGTAGTGAATTTGCTTTGCCAACCTAGGGAGGTCAAAAAGTAGCTAGCTACATTGAAACTACTTTATTTATTTTTAATTTTTTTACTTTTTTATTATTATTATAAAAATAATATACAACAAATAACAACAAAAAAAAAAAAATATATAAAAAAAAAAAAAAAAAAAAATATATATAAATAAAATATTTGGACAAAAAAAAAAACACTAAAGCAAATGCACGCCCTCTTTATTCATTATTGTTTAATCTATTTTAACACAACTCTGATGACAGCCCCCCCCCCCCCCCCCCCAGTTTATTATACAAATATAATATTTGTTAAATAATTATTGTTTCATCTATTTTAACACAATTAGAGAACTATTATAACATCTCAAATAACTAAAATAAATAAAATGTGTATTTGCATAATTCTTGATGAGTTTGACTGACAGCAGTGTTAGCCGATTGTTATCCAGGGTGTTTCAAGCATGTCGCGCATGTAAATTTGTGCGTCTTCACCCATTCAGTTGGACTGTGATTTGCAGCTGTGTGTTAGAAAATGTTAGAAAAACAGGAGCAATGCATAATTCTGTAAAAAAAAAAAAAAAAGAAAAAAGACTTTTAAAACCTTGCACTGATGAGGGAGAAAGCCCGTCCATCAGTCTGCAAGTAATGGTAAGACTTTCAGTTCCACGCGCGGACCGGTGTTCTGTCGATTTGTCCTACGCTGTCAGATTTTCCTACCTCCCATTAAAACAGTGGGTAGTACAATTTGACAACGAAAAATGCTGTCAATAAAATTATGGTTTATTAACATCCACACATAACATAACCCTAAACCTACCCTTAGAGTAATGCAAATACAGTAATTATGTGTTTAATATTCACGGTTGAAGCTAGAAGGGATACATTTACAGGAAACCAACAATAAATATATATTTTTCTAACCTATTAGAATTGTGTTTTATATTAAAGTCTATACCTACCCAACCCTAAACCTACCCTTACAGTAATGCAGATACATTAAATATTGTTGTTTAGCATGAGAAAAATGACACAATATTGCTGTGTGCATGCGCAGTAAACACTGGTAGGAAAATCTGACGGGTAGGATAAAATGTCAGGACACCGGTTCATTCTGTGAAGCCGGGAAACTGTACTGTCAGGCCAGTTATGAATGTCATTTGAGCTCAGTCAGTGTTTTCAGTCGCCGTTTAAAATCGTTTGGTGTGCAGTGTCTAAAGAATTCACGACCAGCTGTTGCCAGTTGTCCTCACAAAGATTAGCCTTTTTTTTATATATATATAGATATATATATAATATATATATATAATAATATATTGTATATTATATATATAGGCCTATATGCATTTTGTGACTGACTCACGCGATTAACTGCACCTGTTTCCTTATTTGTAGACCATTTAAATAACGAATTGAAAAATAATAATAATAAAAACAAAAAACATAAAAAACAAACAAACATGACATTTCTAAATAAAATTATTTTATACACTTTAGTTATATCTAATTTGGCATTTTCAATTAATTTAGGCCTGTTACATTCTTCTGATTATTAGGCTTATTCATATTATTAAGTTACTTTTATTCTTAAATTAATATTACAATTATTTTGCCCCACAATAATTTCATAGCGCATCACCGCAAAACTGGCGCTGTGCGAGGTAAAGATTAGGCTAGCTTACTCCTCATTGAAAATGTTTTTAAAAAGGTCTTTCAAAACAGGTTTATTACTTATAGGCCTATAATTAAAAGTATTAACACTGCAAACATGAAAAAAAAGCTTTATTTCAAGCACCCACTTTTTTAAAAAGAAAAAAAAAACTGTTTTACATAATATACATTTCTTCTGTCTTTATTTATTAAATTTTTATTTATTTATTTATTTATTTTGCACTGGCCTATATGTTCGGGCCACAAGAGAAATATTAAGGGAGTAAATTAAAACATTTAGCTACTGTATATACCATTATCAGCATATGAAGCTGATTTGTCTTTCGTCGTCTCTGTGAGCTTTTAATGCAGTGTCAGATGCCGATTGCACCGTCAGTTTTTACTTTCCCTTTCTAGTGAATTGACTGAGATTACTTAGTTTGTTTCTTTATTCTTACAGTTAAGTAACGTTTCTGGTCTCAAATTTTATTTGAGCATATAGTTTTTTGTTTCTTACAATTTATACATTTGTGAATTTCTTTTCCATAAGGAATTTGGTAATAAAGAGTTGGTTAATGCTTTAAACTTTATCTGTATGATGGAGGAAATCACTTTGATAATTCCTAAATATAACACAACGTTACAAGATACTGATCTGGGAAGCAGTCACGTGACAGAAGCGCGAACGACTTGAACCCGAAGACATGAGAGGTGAACTAATCAATTATCTTTCCTGTAAAGACCGCATAGCTTTACCTTACAGGGATGTGACGCGAAAAACGAACGAACGACCCAAAGACTCGGGAGGTGAGGTGAACTTACAGACTGCACAGCAGTGTTAGAATTGTGTCAAAGCTCTTGGGTAGTTGCCCTAACCAGACCCCCTTTATATAACTTTATATGATGCTTTTTTTTTTTTTTTTGTCTTGTCCTCTTTATCATTGAGAAAACCTAATAATAAGATAAAAGACAATATTACGCTGATCAGTGAATCTTCGTCCCACCCTCAATTCAAACACTCCACACAGCCAGCTAAGCAATGAATTAATAATTTCTGTTCCTTATAATTTGGTCTTTTTCACAATATATTATATAATACAAAAAAAATATTAGAAAAAAAACTTGTTTAGAGAAATTTGAAAATAAAAACTAAAAATTTAAATAAAATCCGTGTGGAATTGAATGAAATGAACAAAATGACTTAAAAAAAAGGATTCGATTTCACTTAACCAGAACCAAATACAAACAAGCTAATCAAAAAAATCTAAACTAACCACCAATAACCACTCCGTTTACACAGAAACGGAACCCCGTCTGCAGTGTTTTCCGAAGTCTCCATTTTCGCAGTAGCCCCTCACTGCAGAACACAAGATCCAGGGGGCGTGGTTGGATCCCCATCTAGGGGGTGGAGATTGATAGGGTTTAGGGGTGGGTAGATGGGGTAGGTTTAGGGGTGGGGTGGGTGGGTTTAGGGTGGCGGTGGGTGGGGGGTTTAGGGATTCAGGGGGTGGAGACGGGTAGGTTTAGGTATATGTAAGGTGGGAGGAGTTGGATCTGGATCCAACCACGCCCCCTGGATCTTGTGTTCTGCAGTGAGGACCATCTCCATTTTCGAGGGGCGAAAACGCCAGAGTAGTGTAAACAACAGACGTAACTGTGGCAAAAGTTATGCATTTTAAAAAGAAAACGCACTAGTGTAAATGTATCAGTCTGAAGTTCAGGATGGAGAGGAGTCCGTCATCACACAGAGTAGCAATTCTTTAAAAAATAGCTTATGTGGAAATAGTTTTATGAATTGTCAGCACTTTATATATAGTAAAAAAAAAAAAATTATTTATGTTTTCCTGCCATTTGGTATTGACAGTAACTGACACTTGATGGTGAAAAATGAGTAAATAGATATGTTTAAAAATAATAATAAAATAAAATAATAACAAAATAAAAAATCACTACTTTCTTTTGTATGAGCGTTCATAAATTGTATTAATTTGTAGGCTTGCATTTTGGACTGACTCTAGCTTGTTTATTTATTTATTTTTGTGATCAACTTTTTTTTTTTTTTGTTTCAACAAAACAACATCCATTCAAACAAACAAAACAGGGAAGGGGAAGCAATTGACTTATCAATATTTTTTACAATCTGAAAGGAGAGAAAAAAATTTATAATCCAAAATTTTGGTAGAAAAACACTGCCATGCATCAATGGTACTAGGTTTACCCCTGTTCATTCGTGGTGTTGTATGTTCTGTAGCTTAGCAATGTTTCTGAGGTGGAAGAGGGCTGTTTTGTAACATATGAAATATGTGTTTCGATGGATAAGTTTCTGTCTCACAACACCCAGGTCTTTAACTGCAGATGATATCATAACAGTACAATCTTCTAGCTGCAAATTTCATTCTAAGAGATTCTGTGTGCAGGTTGTTGGTCCAATTACTAATACCTTAGTCTTGTTTGAATTTAATTTAAGAAAATTACTGGTAATCTATTGTTATAAATCTTTAACACATTCTGTCAACTTGTATAGTTTAGAAATTTCATCTGGTCTTGATGAAATATATAACTGAGTAATTAGACTGATAATTAGACTCTGGTGGTGGAGTTAAGAAGTGGCAGAGTGTGTGACAATATACCTAATATAATCATAATGTATATCACTTAAAAGATTTCACATTCTCTAGAAGAAAAATAAAATGTGTTTTGCTTGTTCATGCAAAACTTGTCGCCTCAATGTTAACCATTTTCAAAAATTTGCCTTGTCTTTACAATATTTTGGTGTCTAGATTTGACCGGAGCTCTGAGGGATTCAGGGAAAGTTTTTATTCAGCAGGAAAATCATCAATCCTAAACAAATACATTATTATAACAGACTCGCTGACTCATGAGTCTCTCCAGTAACTTATTGTCTGGCTTATCTGATTTTCTCATCTGATTTTCACTTCAACTTCAGCATGAATGGCTTTAGTTCATCAGCTGTGAGTGACAGAGACACTGAAGGACACACATCAGAATGAATCATTCACTGCGTCTCATCACAGACTCAACAGTTGATTCAAACATTCAGAGGTCAGTTTGACTGCTGAGAGTCTCAGTGTGAACTGATGAATATGAACAAACCTCATCTCTCCATTAGTCCAACTCTACGACTCATTTCAGAGAATAAAGAGTCAAAAACAGTCAACGTCATATTTGAGTGATTGTGTTCCTCTCAGAATAGAGCAGCTCCATCAGCAGATGTTCAGCGTCCTCACAGCAGCTTCATGATACAGTAAAACCTCACCGAGTCAACAAACAGAGAACCAACAGTGATCTTAGGAAATGTTTCAGTGTTTGAGGTTCATAATTTGACTACACAATACACTAAGTCTTGTTTCATAATTTCCTTCATCTGCAGGTGTTTTCATGGTCCACTGAGGTGACATTTGATTAAAAAATAAGATTTAGATCTCTGTCCCCACATATAAAAAAAAAAATTAAAAAAATATAAAAAACAACAAAAAACAACTTCTGAAATATCCCTACAAACGAATTTTATAAAACTGAACTCATTCAAGTTACCTAAGTATTGAGGCTCACTCTTTTATACACAACACACAACACACATCACACCCCACATTAAAAAAAATTAAAAAATAACAAAAATAACATTTTTTTAGATTCTGATTGGATGGTATTTCATGAATTGGGTATTTTAATTTGTTGCAACAAGCAAATATGGATTTGCAACAAGCAAATATGGAAACACTGTACCATAGAGGGTTTACAGTATCAGAAAATGTTGATAAATCAAGTCATTGTGATATTTGTGATCCTCCCATTAGCAGCTGCAGTATCTCTCAGCTGTATCAGTGCAGTCACTGTGACTCTGACTGACGGAGGTTTTTGTACAACTCTTTATCACTGTGCAGACACTTCTTTACTGTGGATGTTGTGGTCTCCCTGACAGTAATAATCTCCTGTATCTTCAGTCTGGACTCCACTGATGGTCAGAGTGAAATCAGTTCTGGATCCGCTGCCACTGAATCTAGATGGAGTGTTTGACCTTCTTTGGTTTGAAGAATGAATCATGAGTTTAGGAGCCTCTCCAGGTTTCTTCTGGTACCAACCCATACAAGTATATGAACCTGGACAGGCATCTCTCACTGCTAAGTTTATTTTGCAGTTTAAAGTGACTGAATCACCAATTTGAACCATTTTTACAGAAGGGATCTGAGTCACAATCACCTGCCCATTGAAACCTGTTAGAAATGTAGGGAGCGTTAGTAAAAACAGGACTGCTGTATAACATTCATTGTTGTTGATATTATAATATTTTAATGTTTCTATAAATCTTTACCTTGAATACATATACACAGAGTCCAGACGAAGATAATGATGTTGTTCATTGTTGTTGCTTTGTCTTGTGTGATGATGAAGATTGTGTTCTGTTCTGCTCTCAGTCATGAAGTGTTAAACTCACAGCACTATAAACACTCTCAGAGCACTGAAGCATGTGCTGATGATGCAAAGAAGTGGGCAGGATTTACAACAGACTGAGCTGCTATTAAACTCATATACACTACATATAGTAGATGATGACCCTCTTAAGAACTTTTGCTAATTTACTTGACAAAATTGAAAATCATGAAACTGGCACAACCACCAGTGTAAATATTTTCCCCCGATTTTTCCAGAAATTGGAATGATTGTAAAAGAGCGATTTTAGGTCATAAAATATTTCCTTTAATCTAGGTTTACTAATGGTAAAGCTAAAAAGAAAAGGAACGAGAAAACTATGTGACAAGTGGGTTGTGGAAGATTTTTTAAATAGAATTTGAATTCATTAATCAAGTATTATCAATGTGAAAAGGAGCCAATATTTCTTAGCCACCACAAACTCTATCTGTTAGGATGTTTGTGTGTGTTTGTTAAACTGACTGGATTTATGTAAATTGCTTTACTTGGATTTTCTAATCTAAACTGATTGGCTATTAAATTAATAAGCTATTAATGTAATGCTGTGGCAGAAGGCAACAAGGAGTAGATGATCTAGCTGCAGCAGTCTGTTTATTCAATCAAACAAGGCTCAGGAACACTGGGGTGCTTCTCAATACTGAAACTGATGCTTCTTCGTTTCCTCGCTCCTCTGTCCTCTAGATTAGATTAGATTAGATTCAACTTTATTGTCACTGCACATGTAAGGTACAAGGCAACGAAATGCAGTTAGCATCTAACCAGAAGTGCAATAAGCAGTAAGTACAGAATATACAGGGTCTACAATATGTACAATAACTATTTGCGCAGATAAGTATTATGGACAAAATTTACAGATTTTAAATACTATCAGCATGATATAACAGATAGGTGTACTATGGAACATATTATACAGATGAAATAATATGTGAAGTGTATGTACACTATAGGCAGAACTAGGAACATATGAACAATTTAAAACTATTGCAATGGAAAGTAAAGTGCATAGAAATATTCAGTGTGCAAATGGATTATTCAGTGTTCTGGATGAACAGACAGTAGTGCAAGTAATAGCAAGTTTGCTGTTTTTGCATGTTGTAAATAAATAAATAAATAAATCAGTCAGATGTAGTGATGAAGTGGGGGAGGAGTCTGTGTGTATGGTGCGGGGGTGTCAGAGGGCAGAGTTCAGCAAGGAGACAGCGGTAGGGGAAAAAAGCTGTTTCCTGGATCTGCTGGTCCTTGTCCGGAGGCTCCTGAAGCGCCTCCCGGAGGGCAGGAGGTTAAACCAGTCCATGGTCAGGGTGAGAGGAGTCCCTTAAGAATGCCTGCGAGCTTCGACGTACACAGCGTTTTCCTCTGGATGTTCCTCAATAGCAGGAAGTGGTGTCCCTGTGATGCTTGGCAGTTTTCACCACCCACTGCAGTGCTTTGCGGTCAGCCACCGTGCAGTTCCCATACCAGACTGTGATGCAGCTGGTCAGGATGCTCTCGATCGCACACCGGTAAAAGTTGCCCACCAGGATGGCTGAAGACAGCTGGTTCTTCTTCAGTGTCCTGAGGAAGAATAGGCGTTGGTGAGCCTTACTTGACCAGGCAGGAGGTGGTTTGTGGTCCAGGACAGGTCCTCCGTGATGGTGGTTCCCAGGGAACTTGAAGCTGGAGGACCCGTTCAACAAACCATCCCGTTAATGTGGATGGGGTCATGCGTGCTTCCTTTCTTCTTCCTGAAGTCCACAATGAGCTCCTTTGTTTTACTGGGTGTTAAGGAGCAGGTTATTGTCAGCGGCACCATGTGGCCAGGTGCTGACACCTCCTCCCTGTAGGCAGTCTCATCGTTGTCACTGATGAGGCCAATCACCGTGGTGTCGTCTGCAAACTTAATAAATGGAGTTGGATCCATGCACAGGCTTGCAGTCGTGGGTGTAGAGGGAGTAGAGGAATGGGCTCAGCACACCAGCCCTGTGGTACCCACCGGTGTTAAGTGTGATGGTGGTGGAGTAGGTGTGGCCTGACCGAACATGCTGAGGCCTGTTGGTCAGAAAAGTCCATATCCCAGTTGCAGAGAGAGGTGTGTAATGTCCAGGTCTCCAAGTTTTGTGGTCAGTTGGAGGGAATGACGGTGTTAAAATGCTGAACTGAAGTCAACAAACAACATCCGTACATATGTGTTGTTATTGTCCAGGTGTGTGAGTGCAGAGTGCAGCACTGTGCATACTGCATCCTCTATGCTCCTGTTTCTGCGGTAGGCAAATTATATATTATTTTGTCACCTCTAGCAGGTGACACGGAAACTGATCGATATATATATATATTTTGCTGAGTGTGTTATTGTGCTGATATCTTAAGGACTACCGTGGACGGCTGACTCCTAAAGTTTTTGATATTCTTCATATTCTGTGTGGTGATCAGTTCACAGCAGTGATATAAATTAATCTTTTCCAATAAGTTTAAATAGATTTTTACCTTTTATGGGCATTTTTACCTTTATAAAGCCATTTCTAAAGTGTGCATCATCTTTTCAGTCAAATTTTTAAATTAAATTATTCAAATAGAATAATAAGTAATTTGGGCTGTTACCAAGCAAATGAAATCAGTATTGACAAAATTAATCTTTGCAATGCAGAGAAAACAGAGAAGCTGCATTAGAAGGGGCATTTAGATGCATCTACACACTGTTTAATGCATGCCATGAATATATTTAACCTGCAGTTACCAATGCATTAATACTGTTTTGATACTTTAAATATAACACATTGAATACTGATAATTGAAATTATAAAAAAAAGTAAAAAAAAAAAAAAAAAAAAAAAAAAAAACAATTAAAAAATTAAAAAAAATTAAAAGATACTTTAAATGTAAAAATTAAAATTGCCAGTAGGTGGCAGCATGTCACTGTTAATAAGTGAGTCATTGCGATTGAACCAAATCATTTAAACAATTGGTTCATTCAGGAACTAAACACCGTCATGTTGCTCAGAGATGCAAATTGGAATTATATTTGGAAATTGGAAATAGAGCAAAAACAGTCAATATTGTGTCTAAAACGTAAGTATCTTAATGTTAAATATTCTTGTTTATTGAACTGCTGTATAAAATCAATATCACATTTGTAATCATGCTACTTTTTGGTGGAAAAAAAAATGTCAGTTTTCGCGTGATACTGATTAACTATATGAAATGATATAAATATATACATTTCTGCCCCCATGTCTTGAATTTTGGGATCATTCTAAATGCATTTTAATAAACTGAATCATGCAGTGAAAGAACGCACACTGGTGTAACCTACTAGACTTCCTATTGCCTTAGCTAAACTTTAGCTAACTTACATGGTAGCTCTCTCGTGAGTCATGGATGTTAGCAAGACAAATTAACCATAATTGCCTTTTGTCTTTTAGGTAGCTTAGTCTTTCGTTTATCACCACTCACCTCCACACCAAGACAAACTCAACTGGAAAGGGAGGGAGGGCTTCACTTCTGCGGCTATCTGCCTGTCTGTGATGTGCATGTGTCGATCAATGTGTGCTACACTGCTGTGCTGCGCCTGAGCAGAGGGGAGAAAGGCATCGGAACCCGACAGAGTCTGAACATTTCATTATATTTCACAACATTTTATTACATTTTTATTAGTTTGACAAAGAAAGCTGTGCGCATAAAAACATATATACATTTATAAAAATAAAAATAAAATAAAAACTCCCCAGAAAAAAAGGGCACTTTCTCTCGAGGAAGAAAAAGGGGAGGTGCTTTTTTAAAGCCCCCTTTTGATGTCTGTATGTCTATCTGAAGTGACGCAATGCGTTTGTGTAAGAAAAATATCCATATTTAAAACTGTATAAACTGTAATCTCTTGCTTGTTTTGTTTTGCTCTCTCCTCTTCCCTTCCGTGTTCATTACCGGAGCTCATGCTGTGCCTGAATCTTACAAGCTGTGACTCAACCAACCCCCGCACGGCGCAGGTGCACTTTAGGGCATGTAATAAACCACTGCTAGTTTAATGACAGGAAAAAAAATGGTCGGAGCACCAGGCACATGGTCCAAAAAGGGTTGTACCTATTCTTTTAATGAGTCATGGGTGTGTTTTGGGTGTAACTTGCAATAAACCAATCATCTCCCATTCCCTTTAAAAAAAGCCAGCTGTGCTTTCACTATGGTGGATTCGCTATTTACATGGCGGAATTTGCAAGAGCAAAGACTGAACACTTCTCCAGAGAGGAAACGAATCTGTTTGTGCACAAGGTTTAAGCAGAGGGTACGTATGTTGTTCACCTGCCTGTAGGCGCATATTAATAACGCACCCTGTAAATAAATAAATGAAAATACTGCATCATTGACTTTAGACCAGGTTTTAGTTAGTCAATGGTGCAATGCACCTGAACACACCTCGTTTTCAAACCAGCATGCCCATGAGCGAATATATGGGTGCAAGTGGCTCAACAACATGGTGCTGAATGTGAAAATGATAACTGCATTGGGCTGAGACTAGCAACAAAACACTTGTATTGCACCTGGCATCGCATTGAGCTGGGTGTATGATAGGGCCCATTATTTTGTACAGCTGCAGTATCTCTCAGCTGTATCAGTGCAGTAAACAATACCACCACTAACTAAATTAATTTTACGGACACTACATCACTATGCACTGACATCAAAACATACTAACAATGCAATGCTCACTCCAATCCAACAATAATAACCTCTACCTTAACTTCACTTACGACACCACTGATGGTGAAAGTAAAATCACTTCCAGAGTAAGATCCACTGCCACTGAATCTAGATGGAGTTCCTGACTGCAGAGTGTTTATGTGGTATATGAGGAGTTTAGGAGCTTCTCCAGGTTTCTGCTGATACCAGGCTAAGCCATTACTGGATATTTTGACATCTATATGACACTCTATTGTAGCTGTTTGACCCTGTTGGACAGTTTTAACTTTAAGCTGAGTCAAAGTGACTCCTCTGGATTCTGAGGAAGAGAAAATAAAAAACAAAAAAAAATTCATATTTTAAAAACTACTATGCTTTTACTAAATTAAATAACAACAACAAAATGCAGTAACAAATAATTGTGCTGTCTTTATGCTCTACCTTGCATAGAAGCTGCAATGGTCCAGATGAAGATGATTATGTTGTTCATTGTTGTTGTTTTGTCTTGTGTGATGATGAAGATTGTGTTCTGTTCTGCTCTCAGTCATGAAGTGTTAAACTCACAGCACTATAAACACTCTCAGAGCACTGAAGCATGTGCTGACAATGCAAAGAAGTGGGCAGGATATGTCAACAGCTGGTGCTGCTAACAAACTCATTTACACTACAGTACTGTACGTGTATGTGTGTGTGTATATATATTATATATAATATATCCCCTATATAGATATATATATATAATATATATATATATATATAGTAGATCTATATTACACAACCCGATTCCAAAGCTGGGACACTGTACAAATTGTGACTAAAAACAGAATGCAATGATGTGGAAGTTTCAAATTCACGATTTTTATTCAGAATACAACACTAGATGACATATCAAATGTTTAAACTGAGAAAAATGTATCATTTTAAGGGGTGAAAAAAAACTAATAGTGCATTTTAAATTTCATGGCATCAACACATCTCAAAAAAGTTGGGACAAGGCCATGTTTACCACTGTGTGGCATCCCCTCTTCTTTTTATAACAGTCTGCAAACGTCTGGGGACTTGAGAAGTTGCTCAAGTTTAGGAATAGGAATGTTGTCCACATTCTGTCTAATACAGGCTTCTAGTGGCTCAACTGTCTTAGTCTTCTTTGTCGCATCTTCCTCTTTATGATGCGCCAAATGTTGTTCTATGGGGTGAAAGATCGGACTGCAGGCTGGACCATTTCAGTACCCGGATGCTTCTTCCTACGCAGCCATGATGTTTGCCAATTGATGATGGCAGTATGTGGTCTGGGCATTGTCCAGTTGGAAAATGCAAAGGTCTTCCCTGAAGGAGACGACACCTGGATGGGAGCATATGTTGTTCTAGAACTTGGATATACCTTTCAGCATTGATGGTGCCTTTCCAGATGTGTAAGCTGCCCATGCACACACTCATGCAACCCCATACCATCAGAGATGCAGGCTTCTGAACTGAGCGCTGATAACAACTTGGCTTGTCCTTGTCCTCTTTAGTCCGGATGAAATGGCGTCCCGGGTTTCCAAAAAAAAACTTCAAATTTTGATTCGTCTGACCACAGAACAGTTTTCCAATTTGCCACAGTCCATTTTAAATGAGGCTTGGCCCAGAGAAAACGCCTGCGCTTCTGGATCATGTTTAGATATGGCTTCTTTTTGACCTATAGAGTTCTAGGCCGGCAACGGCGAATGGCACGGTGGATTGTGTTCACCGACAATTCTTGTAAGAAGAAGTGATGAGAATATTGAAGATCTCGATGAAGAACAGTAGCATTCCTGTATGTCATGCAGTGCTGTCTAAGGGCCCGAAGATCACAGGCATCCATATGGTTTTCCTTCGGCCTTGACCCTTACGCACAGAGATTGTTCCAGATTCTCTGAAAATCTTTGGATGATATAGGCACTGTAGATGATGATAACTTCAAACTCTTTGCAATTTTTCTCCTGGAAACTCCTTTCTGATATTGCTCTACTATTTTTTCGCCACAGCATTGGGGGAATGGCCTGATCCTCTGCCATCTTGACTTCTGAGAGGCACTGCTGCCACTCTGAGAGGGCTCTTTTTATACCCATCATGTTTGCCAACTTGACCTAATAAGTTGCAAATTGGTCGTCCTCCAGCTGTTCCTTATATGTACATTTAACTTTGTCCGCGCCCTCTTATTGCTACCTGTCCCCAACTTTTTTGGAATGTGTAGCTCTCATGAAATCCCAAATGAGCCAATATTTGGCATGACATTTTAAAATGTCTCACTTTCAACATTTGATATGTTATCTATATTCTATTGTGAATAAAATATAAGTGTATGAGATTTTGTAAATTATTCCATTCCTTTTTTACTCACTATTTGTACAGTGTCCCAACTTTTTTGAATCAGGTTTGTATGTGTGGGTATATGATATATATATATATATTATAGTATATATATATATAAATATACTATATTATATATATATATATATATATAGTAAGTATAATATATACAGTCACCCCTGTAATGACAACTCAGAAAACAAAACACTCTTATACAAGTAGCGGAATAGCTGCCTAGTTAGTGTGTGGCTACAACCCTACTAGTAATTACTGAATGGCAAAGTGCCTAATCTAGATTTTCAGGTTGTTGCTATAGTTTTGCGTGTGTGTGTCATAAGGAATGTTTCCTGTGTGTTGGGGGAGTGTGTTGAATGGTGGCTGTTGTGCTGTAAATTTAGGACACTGTGCGCTTTTGATCTTTCTCAGCATTAAGGATCTTGAGCCGAGCCGTACAGGGCGAGTTGGTGGTCAGAGTCACTGTGTTGCATTCCGGCTGTGCTTTTTTTCTCGGGCATGGCTCGGTGATTAAAGGGGCTTGGCTCCAGCACCTTCGAGAACAAAAATGAATATCAAGGATGATCAAGGTGAAGTCATAAGCTGTACTGCAGTGTGAAAAACCAAAGGGGATGATGGGCTGAAAGTCTTGGCTGAGAACGACGTGTCAATGTTTACGAATAGATTAAATGAAAACGGGAAAAATTAATCTTGACAAACTATATATCATGTATAAAGATCTAATCGATGACAGGATCACTGTTTTTCTCTATGGAAATCTTATAAAGAATGTATTTTGATAAATTTATGTAAGCAGGACACATCAAAACAGGAAGAATCAAAATGCAGTACATACCAATTCGTTGTAATAACCAGTCATAAACGCATCCACAAGCTGTAACTAGACATAGTATATCAGAAACAATGGTTGCAGGAATCTCATTTTTCATGGTATCTTCTTCAGATGTAATAATTTCCATTTAATAATTTGGGTAACATTTATTTTATGCTTCTTATCTTTATGCATATTACTAGAATATTAGCCATTTATTATGTACAAAATTAAGCAACATATTAATGCCTATTCTACATAACCTTATTTTCTACATCCCTAATGCCTACCCAATACCTAAACTTAACAACTACCATACTAACTATTAATAAGCAGCAAATTAGGAATTTATTGAGGTAAAAGTCGTAGTTAATAGTGAATAAGTGTTCCCTATTCTAAAGTGTTACCAATATTTTTAATAAAATTGATAGGTTAATTTACACTCAATACGTTATTATTGCATACTGTTTTATAATGTACTAAAGTACTGAGGTGCTAATATCTGCCACTTCCACTAAGTAGTATAAATAGCAGTGGTGGAAAGAGTACTGAAAATTTGTACTTAAGTACAAGTACTGTTACATTGCTTAAATAATATTCAATTACAAGTAAAAGTACTGGTGTCAAAACAGTACTTAAGTAAAAGTACAAAGTACTCCTCTCAAAAACTACTCAGAGTACTGGTTACTAGTTACTTTTTAGCCGGCGATATTTGATTACCAAAAAATATTCATATCAAAGATCTATGTGGATAATAGCAACTTGAAATATAAACAATTGAAATATAGTGCACGAAAATGTTTTGGTGCTTTAAAATGTTTTTGTGCCTTTCGTGGGGCTCAACAACATAACACAACATATACGCAGAATAATCGGATTTGGATCGGTCCTCGTCTGACCCACATCCGATCCGCAGAAAATGCCAGTATCGGACAGCCCCGATACCGATCCTGAATATCGGATTGATGCATACCTAATTATGCTTTTTACAAGTCTTGATTCATTTTGGGGGGTGTACTAGGAACATGGCTCTCATGCTTGGTGGTTCAAAAAAACAACCGCATTATTTTTTCACATAATTGTACATATATTACAATAGCTGATTCTCCCCAGCCTGGCACAAACGGCTGGATTAGTTCCAGGTTTGATGAAGGCCCGCCTTGTGAAAAAATTAAATGTGGTGATTGATTGGTTAGCTGTCAAAGTGCGTTGTGATTGGCATACAGCTCAGATGGTATTTCAACACTGCCCCGCCCCTTGCCAAAGCAGCAAGGTCCCTCTGCTCCGGAATAGTTAAGGATGGCATCAATATTGCCATATCAATTTGAGCCTGAATCAGAACCTGAGAATATTCAAAAGGAGGATCGCGCAGAACCTTTGCACACACGGATATTGCAAGACATATTAGAGTTGTAACGTTATTGTTGTTGTTTTTTTTTTTTTTTTTGGCTAAATCACATTTTAGATAGGATGTCAACAACCGCTTAAAAATAACTACATTTTCTATGTACAAATAAGAGCAATGGTAATATGTATTACATCGCAGAAACGGCATTCAACTTATACTTTGAAACGTAAAAAAAAAGTAAAATAACACACACACACACAACAACAAATAAAGGAGCACACTTACAGGCTGTGATGCAGATACAGCAGACTGTCCAGACAAAGTGAGAACTGCTCCATCTTTTAGCAGAAGCTTTTTGCCAAAACCAGCACTGTACTCCCTCATGACTCCCCTCAAAACGCAACACTACAGTAGCACTTCTTTGTCAACATCTTGTCTGATCCACTCAACCAAACGTTTTAACCATGACCTCGCCCCTCCCCACCCCCCAACCATTTCCGTAGGCAGAATTTACTTTATTGCTATTCTAATGGGCCGCTTTGTGACATCACAAACCCCGGAAAACAACGCTGTAGTCCAAACGAGCCATTTGTTGTATTTCTTGAAAAGGGATTTAATATATATATATATATATATATATATATATATATATATATATATATATATATATATATATAGATGTATATATATAATATATATATATATAGTATATATATATATATATATATATATATATATATATATGTATCTCCCTTTGGAGTGGACATTAATATTTGTAAGTTTATAGATCTTTTTTTATGCTCAAACATACACAATAACCACTGATTCTTATATTTATTTGTTACCTCTCCATCCAAGTACATCTTTGCATCTCACTCTATTCTGTTCCATTATCATCTATAGCACACCTGGTCATACAATTTATTTTGCAATATTATTTTTTTTTGTGTGTGTGTGTGTTTGTTGTCTCTGTGTACTGGAAGCTTATGTCACTAAAACAGATTCCTTGTATGCATAAGCATACTTGGCAATAAAGCTCTTTCTGATTCTGATTCTGTTTTAGTGCTTTTTGCTTTCATAATATCCCACCTAAAATGTAACTTAACCCTTTAACTGACATCTCTACTGTATAGTAGACCTTAATTTGATAGGAAATAAATCTGTCAAAAGAAGGAGATGAGAGAGCAATCTTTCCACAGCTCTACTGCCCCATCTCAGTTTTTGTTTTTGCATTAGGGGGTGGGAATTTCCAGTTCCTCTTCAGGAACTTGAGCTGCGTCGAACGCTTTGGGGAACGCGTCTAGCGTGAGCGACTCTGAATATCGGGGGGAAATCAGTCCAATGGAAGAGCGTGACGGTCACGGGCGGGGGGGTGACGTAAGCGACCAGGAAGCTATAAAAGCACATGCCGCGCAGCTGGCATCAGCTTCGCGTCTTCAGCAAGCGCTCTGTGTGTGCATGTCATTTTGTCTTGTGAGTCTTATTTACTGTTGTCTGTCCAGTAGAGCTCCAAGCAATGTCCAAGGGCCCGCGCGTAGCGGGGCTGAGACGCTCGCCACCCCTGCGGGGGCCTCTTACACCAGAGGTCAGTCTCGAGAGACTGATTCCCTTAGTAGATTATTTGCCAGCGTGGAAACTACTACCAAATGTATCTCATTGGGTCCTGCACACGGTAGAGAAAGGCTACCGTATTCAGTTCGGCTCTGCACCGCCGATGTTCAACGGGGTTACTCCGACGATAGTCGGGCCCCGAGCAGGGTCTGGTTATGGAACAAGAAGTGAAAGCCCTATTAGAGAAGGAGGCCATCGAGGTGGTCCCTCCTCAAGACAGGGAATCCGGATTTTACAGCCGGTATTTCATAGTTCCAAAGAAGGATGGGGGGTTGCGTCCGATCATAGACCTGCGGGTCTTAAATCGATCAAGTTATGAGACTGAAGTTCAAAATGCTCACGATCAAGCATGTTGTAGCGCAGATCAGGTCCGAGGACTGGTTTGTCACAATAGATCTCAAAGATGCATACTTCCACATATCCATCCTTCTACAACACAGGAAGTTTCTGAGGTTTGATTTCGGGGGCGAAGCTTACCAATATCGAGTACTTCCCTTTGGCCTTGCACTCTCACCCCGCACGTTCACGAAATGTGTAGATGCGGCTCTGGTCCCCGTGCGCATGCAGGGCATCCGCATTCTCAACTACATCGACGATTGGTTGATTCTAGCTCAGTCAGAGCAGGTTGCGGCTCGGCATCGAGATGTCGTTCTCGCACATATGGGGGAGCTGGGTTTGAGACTGAACGCCAAGAAAGAGTACCTTTCTCCAGTTCAGAGAACCACCTATCTAGGTGTAGTATGGGATTCGACCGCGTTGCAGGCACGATTGTCCCCTGCTCGTATTGAGTCGATCCTCATCTCAGTCGAGAGAGTCAAAGAAGGCCAGTCACTCACTGTCAAACAATTTCAGAGATGGTTTGGGTCTGATGGCAGCTGCGTCCAACGTGATACCTTTTGGCCTGCTGTACATGAGACCCCTACAGTGGTGGCTCAAGACCAAGGGATTTTCCCCGAGGGGCAATCCACTTCGAAACTATCAAGGTCACGCGGCGCTGCCTCCGTGCCTTAGACATGTGGAAGAAACCTTGGTTCTTGAATCAGGGCCCCAGTGCTGGGAGCTCCTGGTCGCCGTGTAACACTAGCGACGGATGCTTCCCTCACTGGTTGGGGTGCGGTCATGAGGTTGCCACCCTGCCGCCGCGGTCTGTGGAGCGGTCGCCATCTGACATGGCATATCAATTGTCTAGAAATGCTAGCAGTTTATCGTGCACTAAAGCACTTCCTCCCAGACCTAAGGGATCACCATGTGTTGGTGCACACCGACGACACATCGGTGGTCTCCAACATCAACCACCAGGGAGGTCTGCGTTCGCACCCCTTGTACAAGCTGGCGCACCAGATCCTTGTGTGGTCCCAGGGCAAACTCCTCTCCACTCAGAGCAGTATATATTCCTTGGAAACTGAATGTGGGAGCAGACATACTGTCGAGGCAGGGGCCGAGGCCCGGGGAATGGAAGCTTCACCCCGAGGTGGTGGAGCAGATATGGAGAATTTTTGGCAGAGCTCAAGTAGACCTCTTTGCAAACTCAGGAGACAGCACAATGTCCCCTTTGGTTCTCTCTAGTTCATCCAGCTCCCCTGGGACTGGGACGCTATGGTACAGACCTGGCCGAGGCTTCGTCTGTACGCATTTCCCCATATTGCTCTGCTGCCCCGGGAGTTCTGGCGAGAGTACGCCGGGCACGGGGTCCGTCCTATGTTAGTAGCCCTGTTCTGGCCGGCCGAGTATGGTTCGCAGATCTGGTTCTCGCTCCTCGACGGCTCTCCTTGGGGAGATACCGATCAGGGCCGGACCTACTCTCACAGCGCAGGGCACAATAATTCACCCTCGCCCGGAGCTGTGTCCGAAGCTGTGGGTGTGGCCCCCTGAGGTGGCGCAGTTCATAGCATCCGGTCTCTCAACCAAGGTTGTTGAGACCCTCCTCCAATCCAGAGCTCCCTCAACGAGGAAACTGTACGCCCTGAGGTGGAAACTCTTCACCTCATGGGCAGAGACCGCCAGCTAGACCCAGTAAACTGCCCCAGTGGGTACAGTTCTGGAGTTCCTACAGGCCAGGTTCTCTGCAGGGTTGACCCACTCCACGCTGAAGGTCTACGTGGCGGCCATTTGCCGCCTACCACCGCCCTTCTCAATGGTCAGTCTTTGGGAAGGACACCCATTAGTTTACACGTTTCCTCCGCGGTGCGTGCGCTGAGGCTGAGACCTCCAGTACGGTCCCGCATTCCCCCGTGGGACTTGGTTGTGGTGCTAGAGGCTTTGTGCAGACCTCCATTTGAGCCTATTCAAGATATTTCAGACAGACATCTGACACTTAAAACCGCCTTTCTGTTGGCCATTACCTCTCTGAGGAGAGTAGGAGATTTGCAGGCCCTCTCAGTTGGCCCCTACATATCTGGACTTTGCACCTGGCATGACCAAAAGCGTTCATATACCCTCGAGCGTGATATGTTCCTAAGGTCCCCTCCTGTCACACCACAACCTGTAGCGCTGCAGGCTTTCTGTCCTCCTCCCTCTCGGGAGCCCGACCAAGAGAAGCTAAATTGTATGTGTCCAGTTCGAGCACTGGACGCATACGTCCAAAGAGCTGCCCTGTGGGAGAAAAACAGACCAATTGCTTGTATGCTATGGTCCCCCCAAGAGGGGGGTTCTCCTGCTTCTAAGCAGTCTATTAGTCGTTGGATAGTCGAGGCTATCAACGCCACCTATATGAGTCCTCTGGTCGTCCCCCCGCTGTTGGGAGCCAAGGCTCACTCCACACGGGGTATGGCGGCCTCCAAGGCCTTTTTGGCAGATGTATCCATGCTGGACATCTGCAACGCTGGCGGGGGTGGTCCACGCCCTCTACATTTGCAAGATTTTACGGCCTAGACATGCCGGTCACTCCAGGCGCATCCGTCCTCTCGTCTCTAAGCTGTGCTTCTTCGGATACACACTAGGCAGGGGTTTGGGGAAGGGTTCCTGGCAGCGTTGGTACTCGTTCCCCAAAGCGTTCGACGCAGCTCGAGTTCCTGAAGAGGAACGTCTCTAGGTTACATATGTAACCCCTAGTTCCTCGAGGGAACGAGACGCTGCGTCTCGGAGCCATACCCCCCGGCACCCCTGCCGGCGCTTGCTGGTACTCGAAGCTGATGCCAGCTGCGCGGCAGAGTGCTTTCATAGCTTCCTGGTCGCTTACGTCACCCCGCCCGTGACGTCACGCTCTTCCATTGGACTGATTTCACACGATATTCAGAGTCGCTCACGCTAGACGCGTTCCCCAAAGCGTTCGACGCAGCGTCTCGTTCCCTCGAGGAACTAGGGTTACATACGTAACCTACAGACGTTTTCAAGTGACAGCAGGAGTTTGCAAACTTCAGTCAGTCACACAAAAGGAAGAATGGAAAGATAAAGAGCTAACGCATGGGATTAATTGATGTAGATTATCTTTTTCTTCCTTTTATGACATTATGTCTTGTAAGGGACAAAATATTGAGGCCCCTTCATCCAGTTTGGATGTGTTTCATTCTAATTGCTCAAGGACCCTAATTCTTTTTATAACTAGTAGCTTATTATTCCATTATAATGTTGAAATTCAGACAAGTAATGAGTTTCCATTTACATTATTAGATGAAATCACCTACTACAGTCAGCCATTGAATACTATGGGCCTAAAAGCCTTTCTTTCAAGTATACCTTTTTTATTATATAGATGTAATATTTTCTTCATTCTATTTATTTTTATTTGTTTATTTTCATTTAACTAACATACCTCTAAGAATGAAAATACTTTACCTGCATGTTCAATAATAAGTAAATAAATAAACAAACAATCATGGGTGTAGCCTACACATGATAATTATTTAAATAATAAGTGCATAATAAGTGTGTTTATGAATAAAGATTAATCTGTTGAAAGCAATTATTTTGAGTTAGATTGCCAAATGCCAAATGCTCTCCTCCTATCTAAATTTGACACTGAAGGGGTGAATACAACATATTTGTCAACTGGCAACTATAGTTGCTGCACATTCAAATGCGATTTTCAAAAAAAAAAAAAAAAATAATAATAATAATAATAATAATAACCTGGGGATATTAAATGCAGAACATGTTCACCTAGGACACAATCAACATGACTATATGCATGAAACCATTCAGAAAAATTAGGGCACAAATGGGTTAAAACATGATAATCATATTAAAACACTGACTCATTCTCTTCAGAAATACAAGATTCTGACTGTAATAATACAGAGTTATTAGTGTTTGTTCACTGATCAGTGTTGTGTGTGATTGTGTTTATGAGCAGCTGCAGTATCTCTCAGCTGTATCAGTGCAGTCACTGTGACTCTGACTGACGGAGGTTTTTGTACGACTCTTTATCACTGTGTGAACACATGTTTACTGTTGATCCAGTGGTAACTCTGACAGAAATAATCTCCTTTATCTGTTTCTGTCTGGAATCCGTTGATGGTTAGAGTGAAAATACTGTTAGATCCACTGCCACTGAATCTAGATGGAGTTCCAGTGAAATGGTTTGATGTCTCATATATGAGGAGTTTAGGAGCTTCTCCAGGTTTCTGAAAATACCAGGCTAAACGATTACCACTATCCACTCTACTGCTGGTTTTACAGTTTATTCTGACTTCTTG
This sequence comes from Cyprinus carpio, assembly GCF_018340385.1. Taxonomy (NCBI): domain Eukaryota; kingdom Metazoa; phylum Chordata; class Actinopteri; order Cypriniformes; family Cyprinidae; genus Cyprinus; species Cyprinus carpio. Next base: position 16,818,060 of record NC_056596.1, on the reverse strand, counting down.
TCCTTGAACTGCTGTTATTGATGGACTCTGAGTTACAGTGATCTGTCCTCTACACTCTGAAAGAAAGAACAAAGGATAAGGATTAAAATGATGTATATTTCACATTTAAAAAAAATTTACTGTCTCTATGAAAGTTTTGCTACAAACCTCGAGCAAACAGTGTGAGTGTCCAGATGAGGAGGATGATGTTGTTCATTGTTGTTGTTTTGTCTTGTGTGATGACGAAGATTGTGTTCTGTTCTGCTCTCAGTCATGAAGTTTTAAACTCACAGCACTATAAACACTCTCATGCAAAGTGTCTCTATGTAAATGTTCTACATACACAGAACATGCAGCTCTCAGTCTCAGACCTCAGATTAATTTCTTAAGGCATGTTCCTGTTCTACAAAACATTACAAGCTTTAATTATTTGTGACTAATATGAACTATATAAATCAGACAATATCAACAGTGAGTGTTGGATTATTTTACTGGGCTGACAATAAACCAAAAAAAAATTAAAAATAATATATTCATACATATGAACCAGTTTAACACTAGACTGAAAACTGAGATTATATATTCATATTTTATATTCCATCTTGTAGATTTATTGCACTTGGTCTGGTGTTTATGTTTGTAAGAGATTTATTAGATTAATATTAAAACTGATTAATATTTATAATTAATAAAAGTGCAGATGAGTTAAATATTATTTAAATCTATAGATTAAAAATTTTAAATAAATTGAAACTATACTGTTTTTTATTTAATCAAAATCAAGTTAGCAAATATAATTATATTGCGTCTTTATGTCTTTGACTCATTTTTGTCTTTTTGCATATGAAAAGGTCACGGGCCTCATCCTACGTCAAAACTTAGGAATAAATCAAGATTTATAACAGCAAAACTTTATGTGAAAATGTTCTTATGTGTATGCCAAGAAAAAATGATGTGTATAAACCTTTGAGCACATTTATACTAGTAATTAAAAAAAATACAACATTGTTTATACAAATAAAGGATAAAAATAAAGATAAACAGACAATTACAATATGCATTAATATTATTATATGCTTTGTGAAAAGTACATCACAGGTATTAATGACTTTCTGAATGCTGACACTTTTGGATTTTCTTGTTCATGGTGATGAGTGCTGTACTTCTTCTGGATCATAGAGGGATATTTTGTGGCCGTTCTGTAGGTTGATGCTTTTGTTCACATTGTGCTTGAATTTAGAATGAACTGAGATTTATAAAGTGAGATACATTTAGGAACATTTTGTGTGCGTACGGATGGTTTTAGAAATCATTTGTAGGGACATTTCAGAAATATTTGTATGTTGACGTTTAGGATCATTCTGTACATCTTTATAAATGAGGCTCCAGAACTCATATTTTATAATCATACAGTATGTCACTCAGTGAACCATAAAAAATATTAAACAAGACTGTGAGTCAAACTATGAACCTCAATCACTGAAACATTTCCTAAGATCACTATTGGTTCTTCTATGTGTTGCTAGTATTACTGTAACGGGTGTCCAGTCTCGATCCTGGAGCACCGGTGTCCTGCAGAGTTTAGCTCCATCTTGCCTCAACACACCTGCTTGGAAGTGTCTAGTATGCCTAGTAAGACCTCGATTAGCTGATTCAGGTGTGTTTAATTAGGGTTGGAGCTGAACTCTGCAGTACAGTGGCCCTCCAGGACAGAATTCGGACACCCCTACTGTAACATGAAGCTCCTCCGATGATGTTGAACATCAACTTCTGTCCTGGAATTTGCTTGTTTTATTTATTTTTATTATTATTTTTTTTTATTAAAGAACACAAAACAGATCTGCAAATAGATCTGAATACATAAAACAAACACTAATATATGATCATGACAGAGGTATAGAAATATAATAGACAAAAGAGACACCAACAAACAGATTTGTATGTATATCTGTAGATGACAAACAAAGACACTAAACATCTGTTTCATCCATTGTTTAATTAATTAATTAATGAATTACTTTTTTTTTATTGGTGTGGCAGTGGTAACACTTTAAAATAATCTTAATGGATCATTAGTTAATATATATATTCACATAGCTTGAAATATGAGATAATGTGCTTGTTAATGTTTACTAATGTACTTATTAAACATTATCTAATGATTAACAGATCATGATTTCATATAAATAGAAGCATGCAGAGATCTGTCGGTAACACTTTACAATAAGGTTGTATTAGTTAACGTTAGTTAATGCATTGGTTAACATTAACTAATAATGAACAACGCATCTGTTCAGCATTAATTAATCTTTGTTCATGTTAACTTATTCATATAAAAATATAATATAAAATATAATATAAAACAAAAAAAAAAAAAAAAAAACCACACTCCACAATAACACAAAATTTTTTTTAAAATTAAAACACACACATACTAATAAATCACTTCACAACAACAACATTAACTAGTTAATGATGTAGTTAATGCATTAGTTAAAATGAACTAAAAATTAACAACACACATTCAGCATTATTTTATCTTTTCTCATGTTAACTTATTCATATGCTTCTCTTCACATTAACAACTTAATTAGTTAATGCTGGTTAATGAATTAGTAACCATGAACTAACAATGAACTATACCTGTAGACAGCTTTATTTAATAAGCTTAATTTAATTATACTGCATACAGTATAAACACACGTTTATTTAGCAGCTAACACACACAATGGATAAACAATACTAACTCCCCATTTGGGAATTGATTTGGGCTATTGGTAAACTTGGAAACTATCTAAACATCAAATGATAATGCTTCTCATGTTTTAGACTGTTTATTAACATGACTTACCATTAATAAAGCGGGGGGGGGGGGGTCTGGATGAAGTCGTGGAGACGGTGTGAACATGAACTTTATATATTACAGCGCGAGCTGGAGGAGAGTAATGCTTCCGTTTTCCTTTGGATATCGCTTCGTTCCACGTGACGATCTACTGAGCGCGCGCACATTTGTTCTCTTCTCGGGGTTCGGCGGTTAAATCGCCAGCGGGAACAGGACAGACTGGACCTACAAAAACATCGTCTGATGGCGTGGATTAACTGAATTGGAATGGTCCTCTTGGAAGACTTTTCAGTGACATTCATCGAAAATAGCAGCTTTAAAACACAAAGGTGATTACCAGCTGTTTGTTCATCATCCTGACCATGGTTGTTCACTTCCAGTTAACGTTAGGAAAAACACCTTCTTATTCTCTAAGTTTGTTTCTTCATTTATTTAATGCATTGATTATATAATATAAATGTATGTAATGTATACCACTGTTATGTAATAATATAATATGTAATAAAGTTTCTGAAAATGTAAGAGATGCATGAATGGCTTTCACTCGTTTAAGGTCCAGTAAAATCAATAATGACTGCTTTGTTAGTTAATAGTTAGTTAATGGTAATGGTAATGTTAAGTCATGTTAATAAACAGTCTACAAATGTTAGTTAGATCCGTAAGTGCAATGTTGATTAGTGCACACTTTAAAATAAGGTTCACAAATCCCCAAAGGTCAACATGCTTTATTAATGGTAACAAGAAAACATGTTAATAACAGTCTAGAAACATGAGAACATTAAAAGTTGAGGGTGACATAGTTTCCAAGCTTTACCAATAGTCCAAATCAATAGGGAAACCAGGAAAAACGAGGAGGGGGTGACATGCAACAAGGACTCCGCACAAACAAGACAGTGGGTGTTTAAAACACAGGTGCAAAATAAAGGTGTGGTGACAGCGCTGATACAATGAACAGTGATGAGCAGTAAGGCTAGTGGGAAATGAAACTGACGAAGCTGACAATAAGGGGAAGTGAAGCTGTAGTGGCCACCCAGGGGAGACACACATTGACACCGTGACAGGTCCTGTTAATAAACCAGTCATTAAATGTTAGTTAAACGTAAGACCCGTTAATGTTGATCTAGAAGCACACTTTACAATAAGGTTCACAAATCCCCTTAGTAAATGCTTTATTAAAATAATGTTAATGAACAGTCTAAAACCATGAGAAGCCCCCCAGTTGAGTTCATAGTTTCCAAGTTTACCATGCCCAAAACTATTCATTAAAGGGGAGTTAGTATTGTTTAATTGTGAAGTTAGATGCATTAGTAAACGTGTGTTTATACTGTTAACAATTAACAAAACTTATTAAGTAAAGCTGAAGAGTGGTATAGTTCATTGTTAGTTCATGGTACTAATTAATTAACTAGGTCATTAACTATTAAGTAATGTGACATTAGTATATGAATAAGTTAACATGAACAAAGATTAATTAATGCTGAACATGTGTTTGTTAATTTTTAGGTCATTTTAACCAATGCATAACTACAGCATTAACTAGTTAATCATTAATGGGTAAGATGGTGAGTTAGTTAACATTCCAAGACCTTAGTGTGTCAACCTGAAGGACACGTGGACTAATGTAAATAGTTAGTACAGTTAACTAATTATTAACTAATACATTAGTATAGGCTAAGTTAACAGGAACAAAGATTAGTTTATGTGAACAGATCAAAGTTCATTGGTTACCTAATGTTAACCAAATTAACACTGTTAAATGGGAATAGGTGCATTAGAAATATTCACTGTAGTGTGTCAACTGCTACCGTAAAACTAAAAATAACAGTAATTAACCGAAAACATTAGGCTATTTTCGGTGTTAGTTCATGTTAACTAATGCATCAACTAATGTTAACTAAATTGCGTTGTTAACATCAATAGATGCATTAATATATGTGTGTAGTTAACATTAAAAAAAAAATTAACTAATGTTGAACATAGGTGTCGTTCGTGGTTAGTTCATGTTAACTAATGCATTAATTAATGTTAACTAATTGCGTTGTTAACATGAATAGATGCATTAATATATGTGTGAGTTAAAACTAACAAATATTAACTAATGCTGAACATAGGTGTTGTTTGTGGTTAGTTCATGTTAACTAATGCATTAACTAATTTTAACTAATTGCGTTGTTAACGTGAATAGATGCATTCATTTATGTGTAAGTTAACGTTAACAAAGATTAACTAATGCTGAACATAGGTGTTGTTCATGGTTAGTTCATGTTAACTAATGCATTAACTAATGTTAACTAATACAACCTTATTGTAAAGTGTTACCAATCTGTCTCCATACTGCATGCAGCACTTCATTCTGAATGAAGGTGGGTGGAGTTACAGTATGAGGTTTCACTGACAGTTTGAGGATCCAATGACATTACGAGGTTTAGCCACAAGCTCTTTTGAATGCTGTTCATTGGTTAAATATTTGTAAAACCCACAAAAAGACATAAAGATGACTAGCATTGCTTTAAAATAATAATAATAATATTAATTTTTCATGGCACATCTGATAACCTGTTATGGCACACACTGAGTTAACTTAGAGTACACTTTGATTCATTTGCAGCGTTTATCAGAGCTTTTCTTTTCCTGATTTATATTTGCTTTTTGGCATGTATGTGAAGAGTGTGTTTGTACAAACTATCCATAAAGACTCATGCAACTACCAGTTCTGTGCCTCAGGTTCTCCTTCTTGCCTCCCATTTCTGGACAGACTACAAATCCACTGACAGATTTTGCAAGTTGTGGTCCAGATTAGATTATGATTGCTGGCCCAAACATGGCCCACTCCTTCTTCAGTTCTACCAGAACTGAACCAAAGCAGTGCTATAACTCCACCTATCATAAGCCAAGTAATTAAAACCTATATTTGAACCTTTTATGTAATTCTTGTATAGTTGAGTTCTGTAAAGGCCTTGTGGCCCTTATGTAGCCCACATGTGACTGATAGACCAAAAGCCAGTATTCTCACAGAATTACCCATACTCTATGTACACAAAGTCTAATAAAATAACCATTTACACAATAAATCAAAAACACAATTTTAAACACAACATTTATTCATTGTCATTTTTTTTATTAAACATAGCATTATAGACATAGCATAAGTGTGCTGATGTTGGTTTTAATGTAAGAATGTGTGAATTAATTCAAAATCATTTTTAGTATTAGTCTCACTTTCTCAACTTTCTCACCTTTTTCACTCACAGCCTGTCAGGAAAAGACAGACAAATAGAATTTATAACATATACTTAGTATCATAAGATCATAAGATATTATTTTGAATATTAAAACAAGGGTGTATTAGTAATGATTGCTATAAACACACATCATATCCTGTATGCTTCTACTACCCCAGATATAGCATGAGTGCTGCTATGCAGCCATTTTTTTTTATCAGAAGAGAAATATTTTAAAACACCAAAACTGTACTTACTTGAAGCTAATTAGAGTTTATTGGGCAATGGCTGGTTGTTTTAAAAAGAGAGCAGAGAGGGGGGGGGCAGAAATAATGTACACAACCTGTATTTAAATAGATGTCAGTCACATTTTTATTAATCCATCAATAGGCATTCAAGGAATATACTATGCTAAAAAAAAAGAGCAGCAACCAATAGCTGAGGTGTGGACTGCCAAAAACCCACCACAAAAGACTTCCGAAGGTTACGTGTAATTTTCCAAAGTATAACCCAGAAGTTGACAATTCCATGGTGTGTCATGCACAGCGTGAAAAGGGAGAGACAGAACAAAGCAGCTATACTGAGATGCATTAATTAAAATTTATATTTCAGTAAACAAACAAACAAATGAATAAATAAAGTTGAGAGAACCACCTGGCTTTTATAAAACAATTCATTTCAAAACTCTAAAGTTGTCTGTCAGATGGTCAACAGATAAACTGCAGGTTGTGACTTGTCTCTTTCCTCTAACTTTAGGTGACAAAGAAGTGACAAATTGAAATGCAATGTTTATAAAACTCTTGTGAAACATTTGATGTGGTTTAACTTCTTTCTTCAAAGGATCAGCCACACTTAGCTCTTCAAATGAGAGTGGAGTCTTTCTTTCTATTTAATCAATTAAAAGGTTTTATGAGTAATGATCAGGGCCTGTATTTATCAAACCTCTGAGAATTACTCTCAAAAATGCTGTTAAGAATTGACTTAAGTGTAAAAAAATTCTTGGCTCAAAGCTGCGCTTACAAGTTAGTTATCAAACATCTCAGTCATAATCTAAACGAAGTGTAGGACTTAATCTTAAGTGTCAGTCCTAGATTTGATTCACAACACTTTGCTGTGCCACAAACTGAAAGATTCACGTCTCCTTAGCACCATCACAAGGCCCTACTGGCAACTCCTAACCACTTGAGAGACCTCTGGAGCTGTCTTAAATAACTGGGAGAGTAATAGTGATTCTTAGCTTTAAGAAATTTGATAGCTTGCTTTTATACTTAAGTTTGAAACTAGGAGTAAATTTAATGATCTGCCCATTCTTACTGTTAGATGTGACACACAAAGGTGTTTGTGGACACTTTATTATCTATCTATCTATCTATCTATCTATCTATCTATCTATCTATCTATCTGTCTGTCTGTCTGTCTGTCTCTCTGTGTGTGTGTGTGTGTGTGTGTGTGTGTGTGTGTGTGTGTGTGTGTGTGTGTGTGTGTGTGTGTGTGTGTGTGTGTGTGTGTGTGTGTGTGTGTGTGATTTTTAGTAACTATTAGTAAGTATGTGTTTTTTTTTTTTTTTTTTTGAATTTCATTTTGAATCCACTTTTTAGTTTAGTTCCAACCCTAATCAAACACACCTGAACAAGCTGATCAAGATCTTCAGGATCACTACAAAGTTGCAGATAGGTGTGTTTAATCCAAGTTGGAACTAACTCTGCAGGAAAGTGGATCTCGAGGTCGAGAGTTGAGGACCCCTGGTTTATTTAAACTAAGTGCAATTAGCCCGCCTTGTTGAAAGAGGCTATTTACACAAACTCCGTCCACCAACTATTACAAAAGAGGCCTGCGAAACAACAGTTCCACTCCTCCCTTTTCACATCACATATCAGATCAAATTAGGAATTTATTAAGGGAAAAGTCATAGTTAATAGTGAATAAGTGTTCCCTTTTCTAAAGTGTTACCAATAAATTTAATTAAATTATAGGTTAATTTACACTCAATACGTTATTATTACATACTGTTTTATAATGTGCTACAATACTGAGGTGCTAATATCTGCCACTTCCACTAAGTAGTATAAATAGCGTCTAACTAAAATTATTTATCCTGGGGAGCCATTGGGGGTTCGGTGCGTTGCTGAAGGGTCTCACCTCACTCGTGGTATTGAAGGTGGAAGAGAGCGCTGTTCATTGACTCCCTCCATTTTGTCAGCAGCTGAGCTTCTTCTGCTCTCAGTGTGTTAAAGTGTTATTTCTCTCTCTCTGCTGGAGTTTGTGTTCACTCGAGTGGAATAAAGGTTTTTGTACGAGTGTTTCATTAGATTGTATCACTGTGGTGGACTTTCGGTGGAGGAACTAAACTGGTGCTCGGTAAGTTTCTATTTGTAATTTTCTATTTTAAAAAACAAAATTGAAAAATCAGAAATCTAACAATGTTTTGTAACATAATGTTTTAAAAAAAAAAACAGCACAGTTATTATTTTTGTAATATTCTTTAAACAATTTCAAGAACAGATGTTTCATCTTAAATATTATTGTCAGGTTTAAACCTTTTAAAGAATTTATTATTCACTGTCAACAAACAATTCCCATCTAATCACATTTCCATAATGTGTCTTATTATAAATTTCAGCTTATCTCAGGTTTATTTTTGGTAGCACTTTATTTTGATAGTCCACTTTCAACATCCTACTAACTATAAGTAACATGTCAACTAGAAGTCATTAATATTAATAGACTGTCTGCTTAATATCTGCTAATACTTTATTTTGATGGTCGCCCAACAGGCTATACAGTAAGTGGCTTTTTCAAGAACATGCCAACTTACTTCAACAAACCCTAACAATAATATAACAGGCTACAAACTCTCATTAAAGTATTAGCAAAGTTACTTGTAGTTAGTAGAATGTGTAAAGTGGACTATGGAAATAAATTGCAGGCTATTTTTCCTTCATTTATTTGCTGTATTTTTGTATAATTAATCTTTCATTATAGATATCATACATTGAAAAAAAAAAACAAAAAAAAAACACATTTGAGATCAGGATGTAAATGTATCTTTCTGTAGTTCAATCAATGATTTGTAAATCTCTTTTGTTCATGTTGTGTTAATAATTCAGTGCTTTATAAACTAAAAACAAAACAAACAAAAAAAGTGAATTTAGAAGTTCAGTTGATTTAGTTGTTTCTACTTCTGAAATATAATTTGTAGTCTCACAAACTCTCTTTGAAAATGAGCTACATTTTGAAGAGTGTAAAAAAAAAAAAAATGAGCTTAATATCTCACCTGAGTAAAATATTATGTTTGGATATAAAAAAAACTACTGACATTAAAGCAGTCAATGACTTAAAACATTTTGTTTAATTTATGAGCTTTATAATACATGCTATATCAGCTGTAGTGATGTTGAATAACATGAATGTTGAGATTGTTGTGATTTTTAGTACATTCCACAATGCAGTAATGTGAATGCTGCAGGGCAGAAGAGTGCTGGAGCTGCAGTGTGTTTTCTTTGTGTTTATGAATGTGTTGTGTTTGTCTCTTGCAGCTGGTCCCACAGTGAAGCCCTCAGTGTCTCTGCTGCCGCCCTCTTCTCTGCAGATCTCTGGAGACTCAGCCGCACTGCTCTGCCTGCTCAGCTCTTACTCTCCACAGGGGGCGCTGGTGAGCTGGACACTGGACGGCTCAGAGGTCACCGAGGGGGTTGTGACCAGCGCAGAGAGAGAGCGAGCAGGACGGCCGCTACAGCCGCAGTAGTGTCCTGACCCTCAGCAAAGCACGCTGGGAAGAGGGAGAGCTGTACGTCTGCAGAGTAACACATGATGGAGCTCCTCATGAGGCCTCGTTCCACAAGAGTCGCTGTTAGTCGCTCGCAGTGCTGATGTTTCTCCAGTGAGCGCTGCTCTCTCCTGAAGATGAGCGTATCTGAGTGTCCTGTGTCAGGCAGGATTCACATGAGTCTAGTGCTGCAGCTGTAGTCATTTACAACTCAATACTGAAAGAGAGCTCTAGTGTCAAAGCACTGGCTGATCTTTCAAATCTGCTGTGTTTGCTGCAACATTCAATAAAGCTTCTCAACAAACTCCATTTGTGTCTGACAACATCATTCAACTAACAGATGAAGATGCATGTAGTGTTTGTCCAGGTGGTTTTTCAGAAGCTCGATCAGTAGCAGTAAATCTAGTCAAATAAAGCTCTTGGGGTTTGAACATGGTCTCTGGAGACAAAGCAGCTCTATTCTGAGAGGATCACAATCACTCCACACTCACAATGCAAATGAGATTTTCAGTCCACACTCCCAGTGTCTCTGTTTTATTGGTACATGATCTGAGCTGAAACAGACCAGTTTCACTTCTGCTGTAGTCAGACAGCCCAGGTAAAAAGGAAATGTATTTAAATTGTGCTTTTTTGGATGTACTTATATTTAAATCATACCATATTAAATGCATATTAAATGTATTATTTTGAAACAATAAGTATATTAAGCATATTTCAAGATGTGCTTAAGATCAACTTTAGGCTATTTGCAATGTAATGTTACATATTTAATTGTATAATACAATATTAAATTGTGAAAGCACTTCAATTACCTTTAGTGCAATTTAATTGTTTTTATTTACAATTCATTTAAAATATTCAAAAAGATAGGTGGATCCTGTTGCAAAACAAAACTAAAGTTTTTTTATATATATATATATATATATATGTATATATATATATATATATATATATATATATATATATATATATATATATATATATATAATGTTGGGTAACACTTTATAATAACTTCCATTCATAAATCATTAACAAACATTATATAATTATTAATGTATCATTAGTTATATATAATATATATACTGGGCGAGGTTGACTTTTAAGGCCAGGAAGTCCAGAAGGCTGGTCATCAGGAAGGGCAGAGTCACAAGTAAGTTTGGCCTCCAAGTTCAAGGCCAGGTCATTCCATCTATTGAGGACAGCCCTATAAAGTACTTGGGGAAGTGGTTCAATGCATCACTGAAAGATGGTGCCAATGTTGCAGACGCTGTGAAGCAAACAGAACTGTGGTTGAAGAAGATCGATAGGTCCGGACTCCCAGGAAAATTTAAATCTTGGCTGTACCAGCATGGCCTTCTACCCAGGCTTATTTGGCTCCTTACAGTCTATGAGTTCCCTCTAACAATTGTGGAAGGTGGTTGGGGATTCCCCCAAGCTTCTCTTCAGTGGGCCTCTACATTCGATCAGGGCAGCTGCAGCTGCCTCTGTCATCTGTTGTTGAGGAGTTCAAGGTGGCAAAATGCAGAGTTGCAATGAGTCTGAGTGAGTCTAAAGATGCCCTGGTAAAGCAAGCAGGCATCACAACAAGATCAGGCCGTAAATGGGCAGCCAATGCAGCCATTGAACAGGCAGAAAGCTCACTAAAGTTGCGCGACATCATTGGCAACACCTTCACAGGACATCAAGGCCTGGGGTCTACACATTTCCAACAGTTTGGGAATGCTAGTACTACAAGCAGGCAAGGTATGGTTCAGGCAGAAATCTGATCTCAAGAGGAGCAGAGGCGTATGTCCAGAGCAGTGGAACAAGCATCCCAGGGAGCATGGACAAAATGGGATTTGCCCAAGCATAAGATCACATGGGCAGAGTTATGGAGACTGGAACCCTACCGTATTTCCTTCCTTTTGCGCTTTGTGTATGACACCCTTCCTTCACCCTCTCATCTGCACACTTGGGGGTTGAGGGACGACCCATATTGTAAGCTCTGTGGCCAAAAGGGAACACATTGTCAGGGTGTAAAAAATCTTTAACCCAAGGTCGATATAGGTGTCGCCATGACAAGGTGCTTTTTATCACTTGCCGATACACTGGAGCAGGAGAGGTGCAAGAAATGGCCAGGCGGCACAGGCTAGGAAACCATCACATTCATCAAGGAGGGAGACAGGCCCGTCGCAACTAGGGCAGTAGCAAAATCAAACTTGCTGCAGGCCACGGGCTCTTGGGAGATGAGAGTCGATGTTGGAAGGAAGCTGCAGTTCCCGGATTTGGTGCACACAGCTCTTCGCCCCGATATCGTTTTGTGGTCAGCCAAAGATCATAAAATCATTTTAATTGAGCTGACTGTGCTGTGGGAGGAGGGTTGTGAAGAGGCTCATGAGAGGAAGGCATCGAAGTATCGGCCTTTAATTCAGGAGTGCAAAGCAAAAGGATGGCAGGCATGGCTGTTTACGGTGGAAATAGGGTGTAGAGGCTTCCCTGCCAAATCAGTATGGAGGCTGATGTCAGCTTTAGGCATGGACGAAAAGAGCAAGAAACATGCTGCTCATAGGATGGCAGGGGAGGCTGAGCGAGCCTCATGCTGGATATGGGTCAAAAGAGAGGAAGAAAGCTGGAAGCCATAAGCAGATGGGCAGTGACTTGGCCACCACTGCCGACCCACCAACCGAAGAGTGTTGTGGTAAGGGTTTGAAACACTCAAGGAAGGTTGGGAACCACCTGATGACATCTGCGTATGGCTGAAAGCTGTGGTTACATAAAGGAGTAACCAAAGAAAGCGCCTTATAGGTGTATTTAACATTGTATGAGCTAATATATAATAATGTAAAACTAATATATAAGTAATATACACCGCTCAAAAAAATTAAAGGAACACTTTGAAATCACATCAGATCTCAATGGGGAAAAATATCATGCAGGATATCTAAACTGATATGGACTGGGTAATTTGTTAGGAATGAAAAGATGCCACATTGTTTAATGGAAATAAAAAATTATCAACCTACAGAGGGCAAAGACATTTAAAGACAAAAGGACTCAAAATTCCAAAGTGAAAAAATTTGTACGCAGCTTTGGCTAAAATTGCGTCTGCTTAAGCTGAAATTTCATAATGTAAGCAACATTGCAGCAACTCAAAATGGTACTCAGTAGTTTGTATGGCCCCCACGTGCTTGTATGCATGCCTGACAACCAGTAGTGTAGCCAGAAAAGAGACTCTGGGTGTGCATATGAAAATCTGGGTGTGCCACATTTATTGTCAGATTACTGTGCAAAATTATTAACCCTAACCATAACCATACCCCTCATAACCATAAAACTGTATAAAATAATATAGCTGCAAGCAGCAATACGGGGCCAAGCTCTGCAAGGCACAGCAAGCAGACCAAGTATGGCGCACATCAAGTACAGCAGCGCAGCAAGCATTTAAGCACCAAGAGCAGTGCAGAGCCTGAAGAACAAAACATCAGAAATCGGGGACAGTACTTTTATGCAGCTCGCCCCGAAGATCATTTGAGCGAAAAAAACGGAAAACTGTACTTTTCAAAATGGCTACTACTGTAATGGGCGGAGTCTTAATGTATGATATTGTTTGTGATCATCATGATGAGAGCAATCAGGTGCAATCAGGTGTACTATGTCTCATTGTCTCATAGGGCTTCCAGGGACGGAGAAACATCCCCATCAGGTGTAACGTTAGGCATTGTGTCCGGCTGTCCATTAAGCAGAGTTTTTTTTCCAAAAAAATTAAGAAGGGAGCTCTGCGACATATTGCTAGCTAGCAATGTGCAATCAAAAATTATCTGTTTGTATGCGCGGCAAAGATCTCTGGGGAGCTGCTGGGGTCACAGTCAGCTGTTGTTTGCTGATTGGTTGGTAGTCCGAAGGTCGGCAGATATTTTTTAACGAAAATAATTTAAAATGTAAATTACATTTTAACATTTTGAGCATTATGACACCATATATTGAATTTTAATTTCTGTGCCCCTGAGAGTATGATTTAGAATGTTCAGTGGCGTCACAGAACTGCCAGATTCAAACTGCTTTCGCGCGTTGGCTGGCGCTGAGCCAGAGACGGACGCGCTCAGCGCTTGTCATATATCAACAGAGGTTGAAAGAGTACAAAAATATTCTACACAAGTAAAAGTACCATTACATTAATAAAATTTTACTTAAGTACAAGTAAAAGTACCAGTCTAAAAATCTACTCAAGTAAAAGTAAAAAGTAGCATGTTTTAAAATTTACTCAGAGTAAAAAATTACTTAGTTACATTTTAACAGTGGGAGGGAAGCAAAAAATGGGCCAGGCCAAGGGTGTCAAACTCAGTTTCTGGAGGGCCACAGTCCTGCACAGTTTAGATATAACCCTAATTAAACACACCTGATCCAGCTAATCTAATCATTTAGGCTTATTTGAAAAGTACATGATATGTGTGCTGGAGCAGGTTTTAGCAGGGTTAGAACTAAACTCTGCAGGGCTACGGCCCTCCAGGAACTGAGTTTGACACCCCTGGGATAGGCCTATTGATCTCAAACTTGTTGTTTTTAATTAAATAAATCAGTTATTTAGAATAATAAGACATTTGGGCTGTTACCAGGCAAATCAGTATCAACAAACTCATCTTTTCAATGCAGAGGAAATGCAGAAGCTTCATCGGAGGTGGCATTTAGATGTATTTACACACTGTTCAGTGCAGGACAAGAATGCATTTAACCTGCAGTTACAAATGCATGAATAATGTTTTGATATACAAGACATAAAATGTTGAATACTCATTTGAAATTATAAGAAATTAATTATTTTAAAAAAATCAAAAGATACTTTAAATGTGAAATTAAAATGGCCAGTATGTGCCAGGAAGTCACTGTTAATAAGTGAGTCATTGCGATTGAACCGAATCATTTAAACGGTTGATTCATTCAGGAACGAAACACAGTCATGTCGCTCAGAGATGCAAAACTGTGCTTTGGTGGCTGTGTTTGGAATTACAAATACAAAACACAAATATATCAAAAACATTCAAAATGTTTACAAAAACAAAAATAACAAAAATAACAATTATATATATTTAAAAAAAAAAAAAAATATAATAATAATAAAAATAATAATTATATATATATATATATATATATAATATATATATATATATATATATATATATATATATATATAAATGTAATCATTATGATTTTTGGCGGAAAAAGACGGCATTCTTTGTGTGATTTTGATTTACTATATGAAATGATATAAATATATACATTTTCTGCCCCTATATCTTCAATTTTGTGAATAATTCTAAATGCATTTTGCAAGTCTGAATCACACAGGGAAAGAACGCACTATAAATGCGCGCACACGTCATTAAAACAACAATTACGATATTATCGCAGTCGCAGACGATATATATCGCACACTCCGCACCACTGTCTTTTTGGCTAATTTGTGCAAAACCTCTTGCTAAAATATCAAAGCTTAATTTTAACCACCAATGCAACGATGCAGTTATTTAGCTTACCTCTACATGCTTGCGAAAGATTGATGTCTTGTCAAGATTTTATAAGCTGCTAGTTTGCTCTCCCTAGGCAAGCACAGTTTACACTGCATAATAAAGCATAAATATGGCCAGGGGTTCACGTCATTTCCTTAGAGTTCAACTTCAGAATATGACGGGGTTTTGTTTCCAGCGGTGTCTGCACCATTAACGCCTGTTTTGCCCGTCTGCATCTTTCTTGTGATTTTAGCGCCAGTTTGCCCTTCTGCCTATTATTTACTGCAGTAGTTTCCAGGGAGCGATTTATTTTATTTTTTTTTTTTACTCAGTAATTTATGTTTTAAAATGTAGCGAAGTACAATACTTCAAACTAAATATACTTAAGTAAAATTACAGATTTTAAAAATTACTTTAAAAAGTAGAAGTACACAAAAAAGCTACTCAATTACAGTAACGCGAGTAAATGTAATTCGTTACTTTCCACCTCTGTATATCAACAATTACCATATAACTAATATGCAGTGTTTTCAACCACATAATGTTTATTTTAGGTTTCATACATTTAAATATACATAATCACTAGTAAAACAATACATTGGTAGTTTGTAAAATACACACTGATGTCTATGGAAGCAGTAAAAACGATCTATATATTCAAATGTAATTTGCCTATGTGTTTTATTCATATATCAGACACACATAGCAGAACAATAAAGTTTACTCTATTCTCACAGTTCAACAGCCACTTACTTTCATGTATTTCGGGAGAAACTGGGGAATTTAAGTGCTGTACCAGAGACAGTTTGGCTGTACGTTAAATCCGGCTGACAGGACTCTGAACTGCAGCGCTCATCTCGTTAGATCAAGATAATTTATAAAGGTTTTTAAACGAAGAATCGGAATATCAAATAGTTGACATGGTAAGCGTGTCAATGTTTGTGAATATTTTTTAATAAAAAAATGAAAAAACGAAATAATACGAATAGCGATACATCTGTTAGTTATTGTGGCCGCGGTGTGTCACGTGACAACCATGACGCGTCGCCTTGGAAACAAGGGGTCAGTTAAAATATTTGTAACTTATGCGTGAAAGGGTTGATTTTTAAAAAATATTTTTTCTAAGTAAACAACAATAGCCCAAGTTTAGTAAACATTTTTTATTGAGACAATAAAAAATAATTCTGGAGAATTCTGCAATTCTGCGTCAGGGCACACTCCTAATGAGACGAAGGATGGTGTCCTGGGGTATTCCCTCCCAGATCTGGACCAGGGCATCACTGAGCTCCTGGACAGTCTGAGGTGCAACCTGGTGACATCAGATGGACCAAAACATAATGTCCCAGAGGTGTTCTATTGGATTTAGGTGAGGTGAGCTCAATGGTATCAAGTCCTTCATCCTCCTGGAACTGACTGCATAACCTCGCCACATGAGGCCGGGCATTGTCGTGCACCAGGAGGAACAAGGACCCAATGCACCAGCGTAGGGTCTAACAACCGGTCCAAGGATTCCATCCCGATACCTAATGGCAGTAAGTGTGCCATTGTCTAGCCTGTAGAGGTCTCTGTGTTCCTCCATGGATATGCCTTCCCAGACCATCACTGACCCACCACCAAACCGGTCATGCTGAACAATGTTACAGGCAGCATAACATTCTCCACCACTTTTCCAGACCCTTTTACATCTGTCACACATATCTGTCACACGTGCTCAGGGAGAACCTGCTCTCATCTGTGAAAAGCACAGAGCGCCAGAGGCGGACCTGCCAATTCTGGTGTTTAATGGCAAATGCCAATCAAGCTACACAGTGCCAGGCAGTGAGCACAGAGCCCACTAGAGGACGTCAGGCCCTCAGGCCGCCCTCATGAAGTCTGTTTCTGATTGTTTTCTCAGAGGCATTCACACCAGTGGCCTGCTGGAGGTCATTTTGTAGGGCTCTGGCAGTGCTCATCCTGTTCCTCCTTGCACACAAAGGAACAGAAACAGGTCCTGATGATGGGTTAAGGACCTTCTACTGCCCTGTCCAGCTCTCCTAGAGTAACTGCCTGTCTCCTGGAATCTCCTACATGCTCTTGAGACTGTGCTGGGAGACACAGCAAACCTTTCTGGCAATGGCACACATTGATGCGCCATCCTGGAGGAGTTGTACTGCCTGTGCAAACTTTGTAGGGTCCAGGTATCGCCCCATGCTACCAGTAGTGACACTGACCCTAGCCAAATGCAAAACTAGTGAAAAACAATCAGAAAAGATGAGTAGGGAAAAATATGTCAGTGGCCTCCACCTGTAAAACCATTCTTGTTTTGGGGGTTTTCTAATGGTTGCCCATCTAGTGCACCTGTTGTTAATTTTATTAACACCAAAGCAGCTGCAATGAATTAACAACCCCCTCTGCTACGTAACTGACCAGATCAATATCCCAGAAGTTTAAATTACTCAATGCTATATTCTGATTAAAAAGTGTTCCTTTAATTTTTTTGAGCAGTGTATATGCAAAAAGCTAGAAATATAAGATAACGTGCTTGTTAATGTTTACTAATACACTTACGAAGCATTACCTAATGATTAACAGATCATTATTTCATGTAAATAAAAATGCTTACAATTCATTAAACTTTTAATCCATGTGATCATGGACTTCTTGAAAATCTACAAATGATTTGAACAGATGTTATACAGTGATTGAAAGCTTTTGTTAATGCACAACAGTTCTGCTGCTATTGAGGTGTGGTACGGGTAAGGTTAGGGACAGGTTTGCTAGTATGGGTAGGTTTAAGGGTTGGTTTAGGGGTCAGAAGTGGGTCAGGGGTCAGTTTGATTACTGTAAGGGAACGTGGTTCAATCTGTATATATTACATTGTTTTGATGAATGAACAAGCATTTTCTTAAAAAGTAGATGTTTTCTCTTGTTGATGTATGATAGAAAATAAATATGATTGTCTGTGAAAGGAAATTATTAAATTAGTTTTTAAATTATTATTTATTTCACATGGGATTGAATCAGATTTGGTTAGATGGTCATTTTACACCCAGATGGTGCATCTTACCCACTGACTTGACTCCGTTCAACTTACCCCAAACCCGGGGCAAACTGACCCATGGGAACACTTTTTTATAAGAAGCCATATTTTTAGAACCCTTTGTCATAGATACATTCTGATCATTCAAAATTATAGGAATACTTTCACTTGAATATTTTGCAGCATAAATCTATATTATACTAATAAACAACTAATTGGAACATTTATACTATATTTGTAACTATTTATATAACTTTTTTTTTTTTTATCTGCTCAGCGTTGTGTGTGATTGTGTTTATGAGCAGCTGCAGTATCTCTCAGCTGTATCAGTGCAGTCACTGTGACTCTGACTGACGGAGGTTTTTGTACGACTCTTTATCACTGTGTGAACACAGCTTTACTGTTGATCCAGTGGTAACTCAGACAGTAATAATCTCCTGAATCTTCAGTCTGGACTCCACTGATGGTCAGAGAGAAATCAGTTCCATAATCGACTCCATTTCCACTGAATCTTGATGGAGTTCCAGTATAAAGGGTTTTGATGCTGTGAACTAAAAGTTTAGGAGCTTCTCCAGGTTTCTGTAAGTACCAGAAGACACAAGACTTACAGTCTCCATCTGACTGGCGTCCAATGGAGCTGCTGGTTTTACAGGTCAGAGTGACTGTTTGTCCATTCTGAACATGTTTCTCTGTTGGAGTCTGAATTACAGTCACCTGTCCTGCACAACCTGAAGAACAATAAAAAGACATTAAACAGTTTTTCAGTAATATTGAAATATTAATTGCAAAAAATCTATGCATTAAAGAACTTGGTCTTACCTTCAAAATACATTCCTAAAATCAAGAAGAAGATGAATGTCATTGTAGTCATTGTGTGTGTTATTATGATAAACAGTGTTAAACTCACAGCACTATAAACACTCTCAGAGCACTGAGGCATGAGCTGACAATGCAAAGTGGCTCGTGTTATTTAAATAATCTACCTGAAAACTGTAGATCTCCCACAAACACATTTCAAAAACAAATACCAATAGGACATGAACATCTAAACTCCTATGTACGATAATGGACTATTGTCTAGACAAAACACCTGTATTGGCCTTGGACAAATTTACAATTTGTTAAGGTTTTCTGACAAAGAAATATTACATGTCATTCATCAATATTTGTTTTGGAATTTCTATTTATGCCTTGGCTATTAATACTAAACACCACTGTCTGATTGAGCCAGACACAATTATAAAAGACACAAGGAAGACAGTAGATAATAGATTCTGAGAGTAAAGACATTTTAGTGGATAAAGTTTTTGACGAGACCAACCCAAGTTCAAATCTACCTTTCAGCTCAGAGAAGTGTTTATTTTAAATAATAATGAAAAGTGAACATCTTTTATACTCACTATATGTCAGTACGATACGATACGATATGATATGATATGATATGGGGATTTTGATCATTAAGAATATTACTATAATGTAATTCATGTACCTTTTCAATAGGCCCTGTTAACTTTTGAACAGATTTTTTTATTATTTATGTACCAAAATGGAATTACAGTACTGTAAAGTACTCATGGTCATAGATATAAAGATATGAAATAATATTTTTTTCTTGCACCTAAGATAAAAAAGAAAATAAAGTCTCTGTCTTGTTGTGTTACACATGCTCTCTCTATGTTCTTTCCACGAGAACATATTATCTTTCATTACTTTTAGACACCTACGTGTTCATATCTGTCTGATGTTTTCATTATGTATAACAACATATTATGCATAAGCATCAGATGTTGTACTGAATACAACCTATTTTTTCATCTTCTTTTTTCTTCTCTTTTCTTTTCTGTTTTATTTATTTATTTAATTATTTATTTTTTATTATTATTGTTTTTTATTATTATATTTTTAATAGGTGTTGTCACAACGGTACTAATTTAGTCACCCTCTGTTGGTGCAATTCAGGGCTTTCTAAGTCACATAACACAGATATTAACACAGTATCATCATCATACTATAAGATATATCGATTAGTTCTGTCTGTTTGACAGTCATCTGTCTACAAGGTAAAAAGTATGGCAGAACTGACACAGGCCTGGCGTGCTCCAACTTTCATTCATTTGTTTTGACTACCAATGACAAGATTTGCTTCCCTTTGACGATTTAAACCTAATTTTTGAGAAAATAAGCATATCTGAATCAGATCAGGCATATACACCCATTTTTACAAGTTTTGAAACCAAGATATCAGTATTAGTTTGTCTAAATATTTAGAAACAATACAATACAATAATGCATTATTTTTGTTGTTTATCTTTCTTTTTATTTATTATATATAAAAATAAAAAATTAAAAACCTTTGAGTACTGCGTTAAACATACTATTTATACTTAGTGCTAATTAAATACTTTGATTTTGCTATTTACACTTACAGTAAATGACATCTAATGATAATACTATTTGTACAAAAATAATTTGGCATAATTTATATTATTTACAAATCCATGATGACGTTATCTTTAAAAGTTTAAAGGTGTTTCACAGTTTTCTTTCATCATGCCACATTTAAGCAATATCACATGATCAAGAGTACAGTTGTACTAAATATCAGACTTTTACTATAAAATATTATGATTTTACCCTAGACAAAATCTTGTTAGTTTGGAAGGTTATGTGTTTTTTTTTTTTTTTTTTTTTTATGAACTCTTGTAAAAGAAACCACTCTGAAAACACATCCAAAACCTCTGCACCAGCATTAACTGTTATTTAAAGAAAATAAAAATAAAAATCTACCTGTAAATTTATTTACTCTATTTAAAAAAA
Organism: Cyprinus carpio; assembly: GCF_018340385.1. Lineage (NCBI taxonomy): Eukaryota > Metazoa > Chordata > Actinopteri > Cypriniformes > Cyprinidae > Cyprinus > Cyprinus carpio. The sequence continues at coordinate 16,796,933 of NC_056596.1, read as the reverse complement.
AAAAAAAAAACAAACAAAAAAAAATTAACACATGAAATTATATTGTGTTATTAGTGTTTGTTCACTGATCAGTGTTGTGTGTGATTGTGTTTATGAGCAGCTGCAGTATCTCTCAGCTGTATCAGTGCAGTCACTGTGACTCTGACTGACGGAGGTTTTTGTACGACTCTTTATCACTGTGTGAACACATAGTTACTGTTGATCACATGGAAACTCTGACAGTAATAATCTCCTGTATCTTCAGTCTGGACTCCACTGATGGTGAGAGTGAAATCACTGTTAGATCCACTGCCACTGAATCTAGATGGAGTTCCAGTGTAACGGCTTGTTGCACGATATATGAGGAGTTTAGGAGCTTCTCCAGGTTTCTGTAAATACCAGCTCATCCATGACCCATTACTATCACTGTAGACATTACTGCTGGTTTTACAGTTTATTCTGACTTCTTGTCCTGGTTGAGCTGCTGTTATTGATGGACTCTGATTTACAGTGACCTGTCCTCTACACTCTGAAAGAAAGAACAAGAATAACATTTTGAAAAATCTGTTAATTATGTAAATTTCATGTTTCAAAGAATGAATATTATTTATCAGATTTTATTGTACAAACCTTGAGCAAACAGTGTGAGAGTCCAGATGAGGATGAAGATGTTGTTCATTGTTGTTGTTTTGTCTTGTGTGATGATGAAGATTGTGTTCTGTTCTGCTCTCAGTCATGAAGTGTTAAACTCACAGCACTATAAACACTCTCAGAGCACTGAAGCATGTGCTGATGATGCAAAAGAAGTGGGCAGGATTTACAACAGCTTGAGCTGCTACAACTAATACTGTAATATTTTTCTTTCACAGTAATGTTTTTAAACCTTTTACTGATAACTGCGTTGCTTAATTGTAAAATATTAGTTTTGTTCATTTGTTGTTGCACTGGCTGATGTGACACTAGTCTTAGTCTTTATATTGACATCTATCAGTGTGGATGCAACATTTTCAGTTTCCAGTGTCACTGTAATAACATATTCACCTGTTCTAGTCATTCATGATTCATTCATTTATTACGCGAAAGTATCTGATAATAAATGTGTTATCAAGAAAAAGTTAATAATATTCAGCCGCATTTAGATTAAAAGAGTAAAAGTCCATTGTGTTCTTTTTAATGTTGAATCAGTGTTGATGTCGCTCTATGGGATATCTTTCATGTGATCTATTTTTTTTTCTCTACTTGTATAAATATCTTCAGGACTCATAATTGTGACAAATGAGTCTAGACTGAAAAATGTAAATCTGAAAAAAAAAAAATAATTGTCTGAAGCTACAGGTTTTTTCTGTGATTCATAATTATCGAGCTTCATATGACGATCAAAAGCATGATTATGAGAAACTCCATAACATCATCCATGATAAAAGAGGTCAAAGGTCATCAAATTTATTTCATTAAAAAGTGTTATTGCCACACAATGAAACCATGAATGAGAAATATAGGACATAAAGTCAAACTGGATCATGACTTCTGTGAATGAGAATAAACTCTTCAGCTGATAATGAAAAGTAAAATGGAATACAGCAGCTGAGCTTCTTCTGCTCTCAGTGTGTTGAAGTGTTGTTTCTCTCTCTCTGCTGGAGTTTGTGTTCACTCGAGTGGAATAGAGGTTTTTGTACGAGTGTTTCATTAGATTGTATCACTGTGGTACACATTCGGTGGAGGAACTAAACTGGTGCTCGGTAAGTCTGTCTCTATTAAATCTCCATTAAAACATACAATTTAGATTGTATAAAATATTTTAAAAATTAAAACAACAAAATCAGTATTTTTGAAATAATAATAAAAAAATAGTTTCACAATAAATATTTCATTTAAAATATTCTCATGTAACATACTTAGAAGAACTGAATTATCCACTTTTTCATAATGTGGCTCATTGTGACTTTTATCATTTTATCATGTTTTTCTTTCATTAATATCTATACTGTGTTCACATTTACATAATCTTTTATTGTAGATATCATGTACAAAGGAGATCTGGCATTAAAATATAAATGGAGCTACTTTCTGTAGATCAAGCAATGATTTTGAATATCTTTTGCTTATTTAGTGCTTATTTATTCATTTATTTATTGTCACACAATCTCTGTTTCAAACTGAGTTACATTTTGAGTTGAATATCTCACCTAACTAAAATTTAAAGACTATTTAGGGATATAAAAAGTACTGGAATTAAAGCAGTAAATATCTTAGTATGTTTTGTTATATTTATAAGGTTTCATGGGAATGTATGCATCAGTTGTGTATATATCAGCTCACTTAAAATGTTGATTTGGTTGTTTTCTAATCTAATCAGCAATATAATTTTCACTTTTCACTTGAGCTGCAGTCATAAAATGTAAGTTTGAAATCAAGTTATAAACGAAAGAAAATGTAAGAGTGGAACATCTAACATAAAATTGAAAAATCTTTATGTCTGTGTTCAAAAACTACAGAAATTAAAGCAGTTAGTGTCTTTGTAAGTTTGTTTCATTTTTGAGGTTTGATTTAAATGTATAAACTGATTGTGTAATTTGTATATTGTATATTATATCAGCTGCAGTGATGTTGAATAACTTGTGATTTTTACTGATGATTTGTACTGCGTTCCACGTGTCTGCTGCTGAAAGTCATGTTGAAATGATGTGAATGCTGCAGGGCAGAAGAGTGCTGGAGCTGCAGTGTGTGTTTTCTTTGTGTTTGTGAATGTGTTGTGTTGTGTCTCCTGCAGCTGGTCCCACAGTGAAGCCCTCAGTGTCTCTGCTTCCGCCCTCTTCTCTGCAGATCTCTGGAGACTCAGCCGCACTGCTCTGTCTGCTCAGCTCTTACTCTCCACAGGGGGCGCTGGTGAGCTGGACACTGGACGGCTCAGAGGTCACCGAGGGGGTTGTGACCAGCGCAGAGAGCGAGCAGGACGGCCGCTACAGCCGCAGTAGTGTCCTGACCCTCAGCAAAGCACGCTGGGAGAGAGGGAGAGCTGTACGTCTGCAGAGTAACACATGATGGAGCTCCTCATGAAGCCTCGTTCCACAAGAGTCGCTGTTAGTCGCTCGCAGTGCTGATGTTTCTCCAGTGAGCGCTGCTCTCTCCTGAAGATGAGCGTATCTGAGTGTCCTGTGTCAGGCAGGATTCACATGAGTCTAGTGCTGCAGCTGTAGTCATTTACAACTCAATACTGAAAGAGAGCTCTAGTGTCAAAGCACTGGCTGATCTTTCAATCTGCTCTGTTTGCTGCAACATTCAATAAAGCTTCTCAACAAACTCCATTTGTGTCTGACAACATCATTCAACTAACAGATGAAGATGCATGTAGTGTTTGTCCAGGTGTTTTTCAGAAGCTCGATCAGTAGCAGTAAATCTAGTCAAATAAAGCTCTTGGGGTTTGAACATGGTCTCTGGAGACAAAGCAGCTCTATTCTGAGAGGATCACAATCACTCCACACTCACAATGCAAATGAGATTTTCAGTCCACACTCCCAGTGTCTCTGTTTGATTGGTACATGATCTGAACTGAAACAGACCAGTTTCACTTCTGCTGTAGTCAAGCAGCAAACAGGGTGAAAATATTTAGAACATCTAATAAAAATAATAATTAATAAATCCATAATCATAAATCAAGAATCAGTCATTCTGACACTAAGTGTGTAAGAATGTAAATCTTTCTGTGGGTCAAATGGAAAGCATCACGTCCAGACAGCAGAAGTGACTGAATGCAGTCTGTTCAGTTTGATTGACAGGGATCATATATTACACCTAAAACATGATGATCATATTAAAACACTGACTCATTCTCTTCACAAATAGAAGATTAATGTTGATTGTGATGATATTGTGTTATTAGTGTTTGTGTTGATCAGTGTTGTGTGTGATTGTGTTTATGAGCAGCTGCAGTATCTCTCAGCTGTATCAGTGCAGTCACTGTGACTCTGACTGACGGAGGTTTTTGTACGACTCTTTATCACTGTGTGAACACATTTTTACTGTTGATCCAGTGTAAACTCAGACAGTAATAATCTCCTGTATCTTCAGTCTGGACTCCACTGATGGTCAGAGTGAAATCAGTTCTGGATCCACTGCCACTGAATCTAGATGGAGTTCCAGTGTAGCGGTTTGTTGCAGCATATATGAGGAGTTTAGGAGCTTCTCCAGGTTTCTGCTGATACCAGGCCATACAAGTATATGAACCTGTACAGACATCTCTCACTGCTGAGTTTGTTTTGCAGTTTATAGTGACTGATTCACCAATCTGAACTGTTTTAACAGAGGGAGTCTGATTCACAGTCACCTGCCCACTGAAACTTAGAAACAGAGTTAGAGTTAGAAAGAACAGGATCTATGTGTAATATTCACTGTTAATAATTATAATAATAATAATAAATAATAAAAACTTTACCTTGAATACATACGCAGAGAGTCAGTGTCCAGATGAAGATGATGATGTTGTTCATTGTTGTTGTTGTGTCTTGTGTGATGATGAAGATTGTGTTGTGTTCTGCTCTCAGTCATGAAGTGTTAAAACTCACAGCACTATAAACACTCTCAGAGCACTGAAGCATGTGCTGATGATGCAAAGAAGTGGGCAGGATTTACAAGTGGATGAACCTTGGTGAAATAGCGTGGACCTCTTATGTATACTGCATAATGGAAGACGATCCGTGTGCCAACAGCCTGTGTGCATTTTTTGCTAAACTGTAGCATATATAGAGATGAGTTTAGTATTTGCAAAATAATGATGCATAATCTAATCTATCATTAGAGGAAATAAACGAAATAGTTGAATACCAAATTTATTTTCTTGCTTTTTTTTCATGAATGTATAAAAATCATCAAAATCATTTCATATGAGTTTAGAATGAAGATGCATTTTTTTTTTCCGCTAGCATCATAATGACTGAGCTGTGTATGAAGTATAATTATAAAAAACGCCATGATAAAAGAGGTCAAAGGGTCCTTTTAAAGCTATTTTGGTAACACTTTATAATAACGTTCTGTTATAAGAAATAGCGTGGACCTCTTTTCTGTGTCTTCTTTTAAAGCTATTTTGGTAACACTTTATAATAACGTTCTGTTATAAGTTATTTATAAATTATTAGTTAATGATGAACTAATCATTAACAAAACATGACTATACATTCATAAATGATTAATAAGTAATAAGTTAACATTTTAGTTATGTTTTATTAATTCAGTTATAAGTCACTTATACGTTATTGGTTAATGATGAATGAATCATTTTCAAAACATGATTATATGTTCATAAATGACTGAGTGGTATGCTAACGATTTACAAATGTGTTGTAAGTTATCTTAAAAAAGTTCAAAACATTGAAATAAATCAAACTGATCATTAGTAGATGGTTTATAAGTTATTAGTTGATACATTATTTATCACTTATAAATCATTGAAGTATTTCTGTCAAAATTGTTTTGTATAATTATCTCAATAAACAATTGTTAATCATGAATAAATGATGAATAAACCATTAGTAAATGATCAGTATATGATTTATTGGCAAACTTGTTAGCCGGTCTGTGTTCAAAAGCACAAACATGCAGGTATGCTAAAGCACTATTTTTAAGAAGATTAATTCATTTGTTTTGAAGTGGATAAGCATTTATAAATGCCTTAGTCAGGTGATTCCAGTGGGTTGTGTTAAATCCGTTCACTCATCAGCACAGACTTGTGTTCTGTGTGGAGTGTGTGGATCTAGTGATGAAGTGAACCCCTTCCACTGAAGCTCACATCAGGTGCACAGAGTTAAAGAATCCATGTGTGTCAGAGAAGACAGCTGTCTATACCCTCACCAGTCAGCACTTAGTACACACTACACAGTGTTCAACACCTGTTATAGATGATGTGTAAACGCATGAATAAATCATTTACAAAGCTTTCTGCATCCCCTAATCTAAAGTGTAAACTATTCATCACTTGTTAATGTGTTACATATCATTTGCAGGCCTTTCTTACCTGTTACACATTATTTGTATATGTATACAAGTCATTTATAACACTTTCTGCATCCCCTAATCTAAAGTGTAAACTATTCATCACTTGTTAATGTGTTACATATCACTTGCAGATCTTTATAAATTATGTACAAACTGCAGTTTGTAAATTTACCATGTATTTACCATATGCAAAGGTTCTGGTATACCTTCCAGTTACAGGATATACAAATCTATACAAATCCCTTACATGATATTTAAATTATAATTTTTTTTTATGCAAATATATTTTACTATTATATCTAATATTATATACTACTATTGATATCTTTGAGCCCCTAACTCACTCCTTATACACAATTTTTTAACCACTTCACAAAAATAAAAACGCAATATAGATATATTGACAGTGACTGTTATCTTAGTTAATATACTGTTGTATAAAAAGATCATTTTAAGCTCCCTACTCCACCCTATAATCTTAAAAATAACCATTTTGACAATATACAAAGTGTAACAGGCAGATAAATGTACGTTAGTCACAATAATTTATTTAAAACATTACAAAAAGCAGTATAAAGAACAGATAAAATGACGCGTGTGCTACATTATCAGTGTTCTGACAGCAAAACAATTTTGTGTGAGTTACAGAATGAAATTAAAGTGTTAAATCGTACATTCGTAAAACATCGTAAAACATTCTCCTGATCTGCATTTCCATCCTTCAAAGCCTCGCGCTGCATCTCACTCAACACAATTTGGCATGTCGCAAACAATCTATGGTGGTCACAAATCACAAGTGACAGCCAATAAGGAGCGAGGTTTGACGTCACTGCCGCAAACCAGGATCGTTGTGTTGAAGCGCCAATTTTGAAAGTTTTAACGCATGAGATGGCAGATATGTACTGTTATTAATGTATAATGATTATATTATGGAAAACAAATCTTTTTCTCACACAGTGGTATCGTACGACTTCTGAAGACTTGGAATAAAATGCACAAAATAATGGACTACGTTTATGGTGCGTTTTCATGTTATGGCGAGCAGCTGTCCCAAGGGAAACAAAATAAAAAATAAACAATTAAGTGCTGATTAAATGGTGGCAAAGTTTTAATTTATTTATTTTAAAAAAAATAAGTTCAAGCTTGGGTAAAGTGGTGGAATGAGATGGATCATATAACAGGAAGATCTGCAAATGATATGTAACACATTTAGAAGTGATGAATAGTTTACACTTTAGATTAGGGGATGCAGAAAGCTTTGTAAAAGATTTATTCATGCATTTACACATCATCTATAACAGGTGTTGAACACTTTGTAGTGTGTACTAAGTACTGACTGGTGAGGGTATAGACAGCTGTCTTCTCTGACACACATGGAGTCTTTAACTCTGTGCACCTGATGTGAGCTTCAGTGGAAGGGGTACACTTCATCACTAGATCCACACACTCCACACAGAACACAAGTCTGTGCTGATGAGTGAACGGATTTAACAGGCCTGTCCTCAAACAAAAAACGACCATATAGGTTGTTTGTGCAAGAACCTTATTACGACCTATATTTAAGTTTTAAAGTTAAGCGGCATCTAGCGGGCGTAAAAATAATGACAGTATCGCGTTGCATCTGTCGTCATGAAATGACGTATAACGTCATTACCAATCAAAACGCACGTTTATTTAAATGCAATGTTTGGACTTTTTACACCGATCTCACAGTAATTCGTACATATTTTACTAGGTGGCTTATTCGTTCGAATGACCACACCTAACCCACCCCCTAACCCTAGCCCTCACAGAAATCATGCTAAATTTTGATTTATTGAGCATATACATTTTACGTGCACGTCCGTTCTCTGGGATCGAACCCATGATAGCATGATTGCATATCAAGGTATAACGCAATAATCTACCAACTGAGCTACACGAAACGCAAATCACAGTGCAAATAAAAGAGTACAAAACATTAATATGAAAACGACCCTTTGCCGATAGGGGCGCAATTGTAGTATACGCTCTGATGGGTCGTATTTCAGGGATTTGGACAAACGACCTATACGAGCGTATTAGTTGGAGGACAGGCTGGATTTAACACAACCCACTGGAATCACCTGACTAAGGCATTTATAAATGCTTATCCACTTCAAAACAAATGAATTACTCTTCTTAAAAATAGTGCTTTAGCATACCTGCATGTTTGTGCTTTTGAACACAGACCGGCTAACAAGTTTGCCAATAAATCATATACTGATCATTTACTAATGGTTTATTCATCATTTATTCATGATTAACAATTGTTTATTGAGATAATTATACAAAACAATTTTGACAGAAAAACTTCAATGATTTATAAGTGATAAATAATGTATCAACTAATAACTTATGCACCATCTACTAATGATCAGTTTGATTTATTTCATGATTTGAACTTTTTTAAGATAACTTACAACACATTTGTAAATCGTTAGCATACCACTCATTAATCATTTATGAACATATAATCATGTTTTGAAAATGATTCATTCATCATTAACCAATAACATATAAGTGACTTATAACTGAATTAATAAAACATAACTAAAATGTTAAATTATTACTTATTAATCATTTATGAATGTATAGTCATGTTTTTAAATTATTAGTTCATCATTAACTAATAATTTATAAATGACTTATAACAGAACGTTATTATAAAGTGTTATCTTGCTATTTACACTTACAATAAATCACATCTAATGATAATACTATTTGTACAAACAGAATTTGCTATAATTTCTATTAGAGTTACATGCTGAAGTTATCTTTAAAAGTTTGAAGGTGTTTCACGGGTTTCTTTCATCATGCCACATTTAAGCAATATCACATGATCAAGAGTACAGTTATACTAAATATCAGATTTTTACAATAAAATATTATGATTTTACCCTAGACAAAATCTTGTTAGTTTGGAAGGTTTTTTTGTTTGTTTGTTTTTTTTTCATGAACTCTGGTAAAAGAAACCACTCTGAAAACACATCAAAAACCTCTGCGCCAGCACTAACTGTTATTTAAAGAAAGTTAAAAAAAAAAAAAAATCTACCTGTACATTTATTTACACTTTTTATATAAAAAATGGACACTAATTATTATTTTAACTTTGCTAAATATTGTCATTGTGTTGTTTGTCATCCTCTGATCAGCAGCTGCAGTATCTCTCAGCTGTATCAGTGCAGTCACTGTGACTCTGACTGACGGAGGTTTTTGTACGACTCTTTATCACTGTGTGAACACCCAGCTACCACTGATGTAGTGTTCACTCTGACAGTAATAATCTCCTGTATCTTCAGTCTGGACTCCACTGATGGTCAGAGTGAAATCACTGTTAGATCCACTGCCACTGAATCTAGATGGAGTTCCAGTGTAACGGCTTGTTTGCAGCATATATGAGGAGTTTTAGGAGCTTCTCCAGGTTTCTGTAAATACCAGGCTAAATGATTATATCCATGCACATTACTGCTGGTTCAGTTTATTCTGACTTCTTGTCCTTGTTGAGCTGCTGTTATTGATGGACTCTGAGTTACAGTGACCTGTCCTCTACACTCTGAAAAAAAGAACAAGAATAACATTTTGAAAAATCTGTTAATGACGTAAATTTCATATTTCAAAGAATGAATATTATTTATCAGATTTTATCACACAAACCTTGAGCAAACAGTGTGAGAGTCCAGATGAGGATGATGATGTTGTTCATTGTTGTTGTTTTGTCTTGTGTGATGATGAAGATTGTGTTCTGTTCTGCTCTCAGTCATGAAGTGTTAAAACTCACAGAACTATAAACACTCTCAGAGCACTGAAGCATGTGCTGATGATGCAAAGAAGTGGGCAGGATTTACAACAGCTTGAGCTGCTACAACTGATACTGTAATATTTTTCTTTCACAGTAATGTTTTTAAACCATTTACTGATAATCACGTTGCTTATTGTAAAATATTAGTTTTGTTCATTTGTTGTTGCACTGGCTGATGTGACACTAGTCTTAGTCTTTATATTGACATCTATCAGAAAAAAATCAACACAAAAAAAAAATTCAAAACCAAACAAATTAAGTACTTAAAGGAGCCATGTGTAATGTCTGGCAAAAAAAAATCAAGTCATACTCCACATTCCATACCAGATGGGGGCAGTATGCCTCAATAAAGTGAATTGGTCTACTCTAGAGTAACAAACGAGAAAAGGCATAGTCTCTATGCTCCGCCCCTACCTTCACAACAACCCTAGAGCCATAGCCGAAGCCTAAAGGACGTTTTGCCTCCAGAGGAACGTTTGGTGATGTCAAATGAAATTGAAACATGACATCTTCAAGCTACTCCCCTTCACATTTACCAGTGAATATGTTCATATTAGTTTTGTTCATATTACATTTTGAGTTGTATATACACATTATTTGAATTAAATTAATTTGACAGACAGCATTCTGTCAACATCATTGGTCAACATCAGACAGCTGATATTGACCAAGCTAGCGCCAACCAACGTAACCAGAGCTGCCAACTCTCAAGCATTCACCGTGAGACACACGCAATTGACTCTTTTCACACGCTTTCAAAAACTTGACCGCTCTGAATATAGTGAGTGAGCTCTCTCTCTCTCTCTCTCTCTCTCTCTCGGGTTCATTATCATCGAAGACATTTCAAGCTTCTTAGGTAATGTTACATTTTAGCATCAGCTTGGTAGAGACGGCCTTTGGTAGATAACAGGTAAAAACCGGATCGGATCTGTGGGTAAGTTATAGCTAGCTAATTATCAAACGCAGCTACGGTTAGCCATCGCTAACATTAGCATGTTTATCGAACAGCCTTCGATACATTTCTATGTTATAACTTCCCGAAAAAAAAAAACGCAAACATATGAAACAAAACTTCTAGCGAAATACTAACAGCATCTTACCAATCCAAAAGAAATGTTGCAAGTTCGGAGTCGAACCTCATTTCTTTCAAGTCCATCAGTTGTCTCCAGCGATGGAAAGCAGTGCCGATGTTTACTCTGGTTCGGCTCCTTTTCTTATCGGATTTGATTTGTGACTCCGAGCGCGGTTGTTTCCCTGTAGCGGGTGGTGGTGGTAGGTGTCTCTTGCCAAGGGCTTCAGCCATCCTTCCGCTCTCTTCCCTGAACTGAAATGAAGTAGTGGGCTGTACCTTCCACACGATTGACATCAGGTTCCAGTACGCCCACAAGCCATGTCAGTTATTCGTGTATTGCAGGTTGGCTGGTGGTTATGTTGCCCGCATACCGCCTCCCATGGCCGAAACTGGTATTACGAAACCTGTCGGGCCGTGGCTAGTAATGCTAATGCTAATTAAGGTTGATATCTCTGCAGCACTATAACTTGACATTTTTTAATGACATCATTGCCCTTATTTCTTCTCATTCTTTTGATGCGTGTAGGTCATTTTTTGGATATTTTTACCTCAATTTTTACACATGGCACCTTTAAAAAGTGTCATTGTCACACAATGAAACAATGAATGAGAGATATAGGACATAAAGTCAAACTGAATCATGACTTCTTTGAATGAGAATAAACTCTTCAATTGTTAATGAAAAGAATAACATTGTTTATCATGTTTTTCTTTCAATAATTTTCTATACTGTGTTCACATATACATAATCTTTTATTGTAGATATCATGGACAAAAGAGATCTGTGGTCTCATTTATAAACGTTGCGTACGCACAAAATGGGGAGAGAAAATGCGTACGCAATTTTCCACTCACATATCGGGATTTATAAAAAAAAAAATAAAAATGGCGTAAATATGTACGCAAAGTACGGACATTCTAAACCATGCATACGTACTCTTTTTCCTGGCGTGTGGAAAGTAATGAAGAAAACAACGATTTTAAAATCTATTTTCATTTCAATATACAGATTTACACTAAATATTCCACTCTCATTAATGGAGATAATCACTGAAATTACATAAAGTCATTAAGCAGAAGTTAAAAATTATACAAATTTAGGCATGTTTAGTGGATGCGCTCGATCACTTGTCCTGTGTTGTGCTGTTTTAATGACAGCGAGGAGTGCTATAGGTGCAGAATAATTCATCCTCAAACTAAACTGCATATCTCATGTTATGAGAAAATATTTTAGTGAGAACTGTGATCAATGATGCGCACTTTGATAATATGGCAGACTGCTGGATTCGGTGGAACGGTCTATATCGTCTGGTTTGAATAGGTCCAGTGATAAAATCTTACTGTACAACCGCATCTGCACGGAGATGTTGATGCCATGTGAAGGCATCTCCACAACATTATGAAAAATACCACTGTATTTAAAATAGGCTACTTTTTCAGTGACGCGCTGAGTCAGACTCTATTTACACTGCAAAAAATATAGGCTAAAAATAGCTAAAAGATGTTCACCTTATCAGCAAAACTGCATAAATTAAATTAAATTTGATTTGAATTGTTTAAAACAACTGAAATACTGTTTGTCCACTGGAAAAGAATGAGATCAACTCTGTTCTAAAATATTTATCTGAGAACTATTGCAAAAAGTTTTGTTTTTATGGATTTTGATATATTTATGCTAAAACACAACAAGAATACTGGAGGATTATTAGCAATAAAAATTATGTATGGCACAAATGGCATTTATACTCCGTATCTCATATTTCCTTGATGTCTTGTACCTTTAACAGTGTTAAATATGGTGTCACGTGAATGGGAATATGCATGGAAATGATATGCAGATGAGGTTATGCATAGTAAAACTAGGCGTTGTAAGCTCCATATTATTGTGATTTCGGGGAGGAGTCGGGGTGGAGATGCATGTACGCACGTCTTCCCCTGACTGAGATTTATAAAGGGATTTTTGTGCAGGTTCTGTCATACGCATGATTTTATTAATCTGAAAACTTCTGTGCGTATGCAAAATCTAGCTTTTGTGCATACATACACTTTTAGGATGAAATCTACAGAGAGTTTTATAAATGAGACCCCAGGGGTCTCATTTATAAATGTTGCGTACACACAAAATGGGCATAGAAACATGCGTAAGCAATTTTTCATGCACATATCGTGATTTATAAAAAATAAACATGGTGTAAATATGTACGCACCATACGGACATTCTAGACCATGTATACGAACTCTTTTTCCTAGAGTGAGAAAAGTAATGAAGTAAACAACAATTTTAAACTCTGTTTTCATGTCGATATACACATTGGTATGCTATGTTTTAATGACAGCGAGGAGTGCTATAGGTGCACAATCATAATTTTTAAAAAAAAAACACATCATTTTATTAACAATAGGCTACATAATTTTTAATGGTATGCAATGTTTTAATGACAGCGAGTAGTGCTATAGGTGCACAGTAGTTCATCTTTAAATTAAACTACAGATCACATGTTATGAGAAATATTTTAGAGAGAACAATGATCAATGATGCGCACTTACTTCGATATTATGGTAGACACTGCTGGATTCAGTGGTCATACGGTCCATTATCCGGTGTTCTGTCGATTTGTCCTACCCTGTCAGATTTTCCTACCTCCCATTAAAACAATGGATAGTACAATTCGACAACGAAAAATGCTACTTTAAAGTTATGGTTTATTAACATCTACACCTACCACAACCCTAAACCTACCCTTACAGTAATGCAGATACATTAAAAATCATTGTTTAGCATGATAAAAAAGGATGTGATATTGATGTGCGCATGCGCAGTAAACCCTGGTAGGAAAATCTGACGGATAGGATAAAATGTCAGGACACCTGTATAGGTCCAATGATAATAGCTTACTGTACAACCGCAGCTGCATGGAGGTGTTGATGTCTTGTGAAGGCATCTCAACAACATCATGAAAAATACCACTATGTTTGAAGGATATAACTAGGAGAAAACAGTAAGATTTGCACGTTTCCTTTTTAAAATACTTTGTCAGTGATGAGCCGAATCAGACAACTGTATTTACACTGCAATAAGGGCCTATCTGTTTCCACTAAAAATAGCTAAAAGATGTTCATCAGCAAAACCTTTATTTGAATTGTTTAAAACAATTGAAATACTATTTGGCCAGTGTAAAAGAATGAGATCATGTCTATTCTAAAATATATCTGAGAAAAACTTTAAACCATTTTGTTTTTATGGATATTTTCATATATTTATCATAAAACATAACAAGGATACTGGATAATTTTTAGCAACAATGTGTATGGTCACTGGACGGCTCAGAGGTCACCGAGGGGGTTGTGACCAGCGCAGAGAGCGAGCAGGACGGCCGCTACAGCCGCAGTAGTGTCCTGACCCTCAGCAAAGCACGCTGGGAAGAGTGAGAGCTGTACGTCTGCAGAGTAACACATGATGGAGCTCCTCATGAGGCCTCGTTCCACAAGAGTCGCTGTCAGTCGCTCGCAGTGCTGATGTTTCTCCAGTGAGCGCTGCTCTCTCCTGAAGATGAGATGAGTATCTGAGTGTCCTGTGTCAGGCAGGATTCACATGAGTCTAGTGCTGCAGCTGTAGTCATTTACAAACTCAATACTGAAAGAGAGCTCTAGTGTCAAAGCACTGGCTGATCTTTCAATCTGCTCTGTTTGCTGCAACATTCAATAAAGCTTCTCAACAAACTCCATTTGTGTCTGACAACATCATTCAACTAACAGATGAAGATGCATGTAGTGTTTGTCCAGGTGTTTTTCAGAAGCTCGATCAGTAGCAGTAAATCTAGTCCAAATAAAGCTCTTGGGGTTTGAACATGGTCTCTGGAGACAGAGCTGCTCTATTCTGAGAGGATCACAATCACTCCACACTCACAATGCAAATGAGATTTTCAGTCCACACTCCCAGTGTCTCTGTTTGATTGGTTACATGATCTGAACTGAAACAGACCAGTTTCACTTCTGCTGTAGTCAAGCAGCACACAGGAAACTCACCATTACATTTGTAGGAGAGGGTGAAAATATATAGAAAATTTAACACAAATAATAACAAATCCATAATCATGAATCAAGAATCAGTCATTCTGACATTGATTGTGTAAGAATGTAAATATTTCTGTGGGTCAAATGGAAAGCATCACATCCAGACAGCAGAAGTGAATGAATGCAATCTGTTCAGTTTGATTGACAGGGATCATATATTACAATTAAAACATGATGATCTTATTAAAACACTGACTAATTCTCTTCACAAATTCAACATTCTGTTGGTAATGATAGTGTGTTATACGTGTTTGTTCACTGATCAGTGTTGTGTGTGATTGTGTTTATGAGCAGCTGCAGTATCTCTCAGCTGTATCAGTGCAGTCACTGTGACTCTGACTGACGGAGGTTTTTGTACGACTCTTTATCACTGTGTGAACAGCCTAGTGCTACCCGGCCAGTGAAAACTCTGACAGTAATAATCTCCTGTATCTTCAGTCTGGACTCCACTGATGGTCAGAGTGAAATCAGTTCTGGATCCGCTGCCACTGAATCTAGATGGAGTGTTTGAATCTCTTTGGCTTGCTGAATGAATCAAGCGTTTAGGAGCTTCTCCAGGTTTCTGCTGATACCAGGCCATACAAGTATATGAACCTGTACAGCCATCATACACTACTGTGTTAGTTTTGCAGTTTATAGTGACTGATTCACCGATCTGAACTGTTTTAACAGAGGGAGTCTGAGTCACAGTCACCTGCCCACTGAAACCTAGAAACAGAGTTAGAAAGAACAGGATCTATGTGTAAAATTCATTGTTGATAATATTTTAATTCAACATATTTTGAAAACTTTACCTCGAATACATATGCAGAGAGTCAGTGTCCAGATGAGGATGATGATGTTGTTCATTGTTGTTGTTTTGTCTTGTGTGATGATGAAGATTGTGTTCTGTTCTGCTCTCAGTCATGAAGTGTTAAACTCACAGCACTATAAACACTCTCATGCAAAGTGTCTCTATGTAAATGCTCTTCATACACAGAACAGGCAGCTGTCAGTCTCAGACCTCAGATGAATTTTTTATGCATGTTCCTGTTCTGCAGAACATTAGAAGCTTTAACTATTGTTGACGAATATGAACCATAGACACTGAACTCTAGACAATGAGTGTTTGTATTCATATTTTTGTATATGTTATATTTGTTCATATATTTGTATTATATACTTTTTGTGATAAAGTACAGCTTGATTTGATATTTAATTTAATTTCTAGATCTCTCTATCTCTTATCTAATATAAGCTATATTAAAACATGTATTAAATGAAATATTTGTTGAAAATGTATTTTAAAAATTAATAATATGAATGACAACTGTTTTGAACTTGAAAACTATTTTTAAAGATACTTTATCGAATATATTAACACTAATATTGTAACTAATTATTACAATTTTTTTTTTTTTTTGCAACACATGACAAGTACAGTAAGTTTGGTAAGGTTTTAGGCTATCCAAAACTTGTCCATGGTACTTTCAACAGCTACAATTAATTCAATTATGTTTGAAATATTGTATTTACATCAGTGTTCACATCCGGGCAAACATGAGCTTCTCTTCAGACTGGAGCCAGAGCTGAAGGTGTTGGGGAACATCAGGTCTCAGGACAGAAGGACGTCTGAACAGCTGGAGCAGCAGTCTGACTCTCTCATGAGACTCTCAGTGAGCTGTGAGGAGAAGTGAGGAGAGATCAGTGTTCAGAGAAGATCCACTCACTCTCTCCTCTGACTTCTCACTGATGTCTCACATGGAGACCAACACCACATGAGAGACTCATTCATTCTCACACTGAGCTTCACTCTTTATCATCTGACATCTGCTCTGTTTTTCACAACAACATCAGACACGACTGCATGTCTGCTTTTATTCAGCACTGATATGCTTTAAAATCAGTAATCAAAAAAACATATTAGGGGCTGTGGTTTCAGGCTTTTGACATGTAGGCTATGCAAAGCCTGCAAAAATCTTATATCAACTGACAAACTGTAAAATATAACAAACTGAGAGAGTTCCCTGTTATGAATACTAAAATGCTAATCAAAATCATGGTAGATGCTGGCAGTGTACAAAGCTACAGCTGTCTGCAAGATTTTTCAAATCAGATTTAAGAATTTTTAAGACTTTTTTAAGACCTGCAAAATTTAATTTAAATAATACTACTACTACTAATAATAGTACGAGTAGGGTAGGGCAATGGTAACATATTAAACTGTAAAATGACTTGTAAAACTACTCTATCAGATAAAATGAAAATGCCATCTAAACTTTTCTGAAGACAGTCAGTTCCCTTCAGAGATACATTCATATAATAACACCCACACCGCATCATTGCTTGAATTAATAAGCATGAGAAAAGTGTGAAAAATATTTACCTCATATTGTTGAAAAGCTATGTGGAAAGTCCACTGATGGGTTACCAGCATAAGCCTTGGCCCAATTTAACCCCTGGCTAAACCCATTCATACTGAAGTTGTGTGTGAAAATCAGATGAGAAAATCAGATTAGCTAGACAATAAGTTACTGGTGAGACTTGATCATGAGTCAATGAGTCTGTTGTGATAATCTGCTTGTTTAGGACTGAAAAAAAAAGTACAGATTCTGAATCTCTCAGATCTCCTGTCAAATGTAGACACTAAAATATTATGACTACAAGGAACATCGTTGAAAATGGATATTGGTAACACTGATTTTTTTCTAGACAATGTGAAATCTAGCAGGTGATATACAATGATATCACACCCTCTGTCACTTCTCAACTCCACCACCAGAGGACACAATCATCTGACCTCTGTTGTTCTCAGGTGTTTCTCATCAGTTTAATTAGAATGGCCTAATGGTGCGTTCAAGTCCTCCTGGGAATTTCGTACGTACGAGGAGGGAAGTCGTGCTGACGACGTTTTGTCGGAGCAAGATGGCGCTGTACCTTCTTTTAATGATTAGCAAGAAATTACAGCAAGGTTTAATAACTCTGCTTATAGAAAAATGCTAAACGGAGAGATAAAAAAAATGTTAAAGCCATGTGCAATGTTGCGAATCAAACCATTTCTCGTCTAAAGGTGCACAAATGTTAGGATTTTTAGTTGTAATTCATTAACTTGCTGCTTATAACAAGATTAATGATGATCATGATAAATGACAGTTTATAGACTAGTAAACATTGAAATTCAATTAAAATTTACCGTCAACTACAGACGTTGCATCCATGATTCCGTCATGTTAATCACTGACACGCCCCCAACTCGTACAGATCGGGGCTTAAAGAAAATCCCGAGCTCCCCACTGGTATTTACGATATTGTGGTGGCGTTCATGTGCATTCAACTCGTAAATACGATCGATACGAGATGACTTGGACGCACCATAAGCATGACTGTTTCTCAGCTCCAAGTTCTCGTAGAGACCAGTCTTGCAAAGCTACAAACTCAGAACGATGCGAGAACACAGAACACATCTTTGTGAGAATTGAGATGCACTGTGATCTTGTTGCTTAATTGACAGTCCTAGCACGTTATTAGGAGCGAGACAGCAGCACACAATGCACAATAAATAGCGCATAACATCACAAACAAATATCTTAACCTATTAAAATATTTCTTTCATATTATTATTGACTGTATTTTCATGTTATTTTATATATTTTTATTCCACTGCATGTATTTGTGAAAACGATTAGGCTATGCATATTTAATGTTACCTATGCTCTGGCAATGTTAAAATTATTTTTAATATGCCAATGAAAAGTATGACAAGCTTTCTCCACATCTTTATCACTTTATTAAAATTATGCAAAAGAAAACAACAAATGTTTACTTTCACGAGTCGTCACATATTTGCAAGCTTGCAGCAGGAATCTCTTAAGTTTAAAGCCTAAAGGCTTCCGTACATCATCTTCTGGGATTTCTAATGGTTTAGTTCTCTCAAGTCTGCATTCAGTGCATCCTTGATATCAAGAACACATCCGGGCACTTTCATGCGTCCTCTTTACTTGCGTTCTTGAGTATTGGAAATGAACTTCGACAGTTAATGATGATGTAGAGCGAGAACAAGAGGACACAAGATCACTTAAGAACACATATTGAGAAACAGCCCCTGACTGCTTGTTCACTCACGCTGATAACTGAAGTCACTGTGACTCTGACTGACGGAGGTTTTTGTGTGACTCTTTATCACTGTGTGAACACACTTTAACGTGAAGTTCATTGAGGAGAACAAACGCTGGAGCTGATGAGGAGGAACTACACAGGAGACAATGAAGAGATAACACATGGAATTAATGCTGGAGAACACTGAGGAAGGCCAGGTAAGTATGCTGGAGGTAAGAGTCTGTTATTTAACAATTTAACAATACCTTCTGCATATTAATCAAATGAATCATATTAAAGTCAAGATCTCTGAGATGCTGCTATAATGAAAATGGGACATGGTGAACATCTTTATTAATTTAATCATGCTTTATTTGATATTTGATTAATCACAGGTTCCCTTGTGCATTTATGTGCACCCTTCAAAAATTTTGTTGATTGTTGACACGCTAAAATATATAGACCGAAATTTATTCATATTCAGATTAAATGAAAAATATAATGCACTGCATACCTCAAAGGAAAAAAATTCGCTCAAGGAAAAATGCACTCAAAGGAAAAAATAGACACTTTTTTATTATTATTTCCAACCGTTAAACAGTTGCCCACAGAAAAAAAAACAGGGGGTGCTGCAGCACCCTCAGCACCCCACTTCCCGCGCCCATGCCTGAAGCCTTGGCTCCTGCAACAAGAAACAAAGTTAACCAAAATAACCTCCAAGTAAGCAAAACAATAAATGATAATAACAATACTAATGCTTTCAACTTATAATACAAAGAGCCAAAAGATAAATATTTAATTACATAAACTAGGAAAGGTTGTAAACAAACACCTACTAGGAAGTTATGAATTTAGCACTAAAATGAAAGTAGATACTCATACCACCTTAATATGAGAAAAGCAAATATAATTAAAGCAAGTAGAAACGAGCAAATAAATGCAAAGAAAGCAAATGCAACTAAAAATGTTTACTGTTTTTCTCACTCAATTCACACAATTCATGAAACATTTTCTCTCAGCTATAAACACAATTTCCAAACTACACACCAACTTGTACAAACTTCAGACTTCCAGGTCAAAATCAAATATTTTAGTTAAAAACATGTTCTCTTCCATCAGAATCTAATCTTTGGCCTCAGATGACACATAAACCTGTCTAATACACAGACTACTTCACTGCATAGAGAACACTAGTGAGATCAATTCAAAACACTGTTACAAAAACCTCCTTCAGGAATCATTTTGAAAGTCAATGTCTGTTACGGTATGCAACATACAGTAAATAGAGGGGTACAGATACCGTAAAATTCAGCAATAACCTCTAAGATCAGTTCATCATCATTACACTACTGTAAAGAGATCTTACAGTAGATGAAAAGCACTAGAAAAGATAAGTTCAAATACTGCGACAAAGAATTGAATATGAACACACAATACGGTATATTGTCAATTACTGTACAGTAAAAAATAAAATAAATAAAATAAAAACAGCACCCTCTGCCATACTTAGTCTTCTGACAAAAGACTTTCTCTAGGTCCCCTAGAGAGTCATTTATCAAAGGTTTGGCATCATGCTCTGGTGGTGGGGAGGGATGAGATGACCTAGCATATGGCAACGAACATCCAGGGTTACAGTAATGTCGCCCCTGAATTCAACAGTTATGAGTTTGAGGGTGTACAACTTGTGCTACAGTATACACTATAAAAATAACACATAAATTTACCTCATCTAAAGTACTGCTACGATGTACTGTTATTATATTGTATGCGTAAGTAGTATTGAAACCCTGTAGATGAGCTTGTAGGCCAGCTTCCCTCAACCTCATTCCATGCACAAGAACATGGTCAACTAGTGCTTTGTATTTCATCAGGATCAAATGTCTTTTGACCCTGTCCCCCTAATTTTTCTTTTCCCTTCCTCTTCCTCTCCTCTTTCTCTTTGTCTCCCACCACTAGGATTCATTTTTCAAGGCACACAATCACCTGTGATCCTGTTTATATCATCCTGAGATTTTGTGTGTATCATCAGTTGTGGTACTTAATGTTTACACATAGATGAATTTGTGCTATTTGAGTTCATTTTGTGTTGCTTGAGGTAATGATATTGTGTACTTGTGTTTTCTGAATGATAACATGGCTAAACCTGTGCAAAATGCAGGATTTTTTTTTTTTTTTGTAGAGTTTTGAAGAAAACATTGAGAAAATTTGAAATGTGTGGGAAACAGGTGAAATGTGTAACAAATGTGAGAAATGTGTCCCATTTTGAGAAATGTGTCTCTGTTTTGAGAACTGAAAGAATGGTTTGGAAAATTTGGAAAATTAATCTGTTACAGTGTGTTAGCAATCGAGAAAATCATTTACTACATTTACTTGCATAAATAGTGCATTGCATTGTTGTAGTAAATCCATTCACGCACACCCAAGAAGGACATCGATATGCCAATTAAGCAAAGGATTACAGAAGGAGAACCTTGAGAAAGAGAGAAAGGCAGCCACCTGCCAACCACAATGACGAGCATCCGTATAAAACTAAGAATGAAAGACAAAAGCTGGTTACATCAGGCCACACATCCTGATGCTCACTAGTTAGCCAAACAACACATACCTGCAGAAAAGAAGGAGCAAAACTGGAACAGGCGGACCTCAGGTAATGACACACAAGCGGTGACCTAAGATTCCCTTTTATAGACTCACTGAAATTATGTGATTGGACAACTCACACATTACAATAATAATAATAATAATAATAATAATAATAATAATAATAATAATAATAATAATTATGATAATGATAAAAAAAAACACTGTTTGTCCCACTACAAATAGCAATGGTTGTTTTAATGTTATGATAGTGCTGTGAGATCTGAAGATATTTTCAGATCATTTTCAGACATTTTCTAAACATCTGTTTGACATCTGATAGGAAATGTCCTATAGACGTATTGCAGATGAGCAAACACTCTAAGGGCCCTGTCTTGCACCCAGTGCAATTGACTTTGTACACCGACGCATGTGTCATTCCTATTTTGCGCCCGCGCAAAGCGCGCTTTTCCCTCCACAGAAGCACGTCGCTAAACTAGTGAATGAACTTGCGCTCCCTTGGGCGGTTCAGCGCAAAAAAGGAGGCGTGTTCCGGCGCAAACAATCCCTGGTGCTATTTTGCTGTTCCATTAAACAATTGCGCCACTGACCAGAAAAAACCTAGTCTAAAGTCAGTGGCGCGTTGCGCGTTGTCTCATTATGCTATTTTAAGGGCGCATGCTTGACCATAATGTATAGCGTGCACAACGCGCATACACCTTTGCTCATGTAATCTACACAGATGCAACAGTTATTTTTGCAAATCATAAATTGTTACACTAAAAAAATTTTAACACATGAGACTGACGGAAATCATTGTGGTGTGCCACGAAGATGTGAAAAAAATAGGCATAAATCTAGCTTACAAATTATTCAGGCTAATTGTAGTAATTAAGGATCAGACCTGTTTGCCCAATAGTGGCAAGACATATATGTACATCATCAGTCTCCTCGGCTGTGAACCGCTCCTGGCGTGCGCCTTACGCCATAATAATAGCAATCCATAATGGAACTTGCGCACCTGCTTTTAAAGGGAATGTTGGATGACGCTCTGATTGGTTTATTTCACGTTACGCCCAAACCACACCTATGAATAATGAAGCTACTTCAGACCAACCCATTTTAGATTTGCGCCGGGGCAAGAGCCATTTATCCCGCCGGGAAAATAGCAACAGCGCCGAGACCCGCCCACAAAGTTACTTGCGCTTCGCGCTTTGACACTTGCGTTTCAGATCGTTAAAATAGGGCCCTAAAAGTACGTCTTGCAGATGTAAGTGTAGTTGTCAAATAGATGTCTCCGTGATGTACATGTGCTGTCACGAGTGAAGATCCTCAAGATCCTCTTTTGAGAGATCATCACATCAACAGACATTTCTGGCTGGATGAAGGACCATCACCTTCAACTCAACCTTGCTAAGACAGAACTGCTTGAGGACTTCATCACTTCATCACAACTTCTCTATACAGCTAGGTCCGTCAACCACAGCTCCTTCCAGGACAGTCAGGAACCTTGGAGTTGTGATTGATGATCAGTTAAGCTTCACAGACCATATTCCTACAACGGCCCGGTCCTGCAGATTTGCCTTCCTAATACAACATTAGGAAGATTAGAATCTTCCTATCAGAGCAAACCACACATCTCCTTGTCCCAGCTCTTGTTCTCTCCTGACTGGACTATTGTAATGATCTCTTGGTGAGGATTCTGGCATGTACCATCAAGCCTCTACAACTGATCCAGAATTCAGCAGTGAGAGTGGTCTTCAACAAGCTGAAGAAAGCCCACGTCACATCTCTCTTCATCAGTCTGCACTGGCTGCCGATAGCCACTCACATCAAATTCAAGCTACTGATGTTTGCCTACAAGACAACCGCTGGCTCTTCTCCAATATACTCAAACTCACTAGTTCAGACCCATGCACCCTCCAGAATCTTGTGTTCTGCAGGTAAACGACACCTCACGGTCCCATCCCAAAGAGGCACAAAATCTCTCACAGACGTTTTCCTGAACTGTTTTCCCAAAGATTGTTTCCAGTTGGTGGAACCACCTGCTTATCTCAATTCGAGCAGCCGAGTCTTTAGCCATTTTCAAAAAAACGACTAATTACACATTTTTTTTTTAGCACTTATGCTTTTCTGTTCTATTATATTGTATTATATTCTATTCATTTTTTCTAATTTATTAAAAAAGAAACGTATGTTTACTGTCTGCTAGACTAACTGACACTTGTCTCATCACTTGTATACTGTTGCTCTCTTGTTGGTCTGATTGCTTCTATTGTTCTCCGCATTTGTAATCTGCTTTGGATAAAAGTGTCTGCTAAATAATTAAATGTATATGTTAATAAGATTTCTGTTGATTGTGATGATATTAGTGTTTGTGTTGATCAGTGTTGTGTGTGATTGTGTTTATGAGCAGCTGCAGTATCTCTCAGCTGTATCAGTGCACTGTGACTCTGACTGACGGAGGTTTTTGTACGATTTTTTATCACTGTGTGAACACCCATTTATTGCTTATATAGTTTACAGCAAAACAGTAATAGATAATAAATCTCTAACAGAGAATAAATCTCCTGTATCTTCAGTCTGGACTCCACTGATGGTGGAGTCATTTCCACTGAATCTAGATGGAGTTCCAGTATGAAGGGTTTTGATGCTGTGAACTAATAGTTCCAGGAGACACAAGACTTACAGACACTGTCTGACTGGTCTCCAATGGAGCTGCTGGTTTTACAGGTCAGAGTGACTGTTTGTCCATTCTGAACATGTTTCTCTGTTGGAGTCTGAATTACAGTCACCTGTCCTGCAGAACCTGAAGAACAATTAAAAGACATTAAACTTTTTCTTTCCATAATGTTGATATTTTAACTGCAAATAATATATGCATTAACAAGCTTGGACTTACCTTCAAAATACATTCCTAAAATCAAGAAGAAGATGAATGTCATTGTAGTCATTGTATGTGTTATTATGATAAACAGTGTTAAACTCACAGCACTAAAAACACTCTCAGAGCACTGAAGCATGAGCTGACAATGCAAAGTGGCTCCTGTTATTTAAATCATCTACCTGAAAACTGTAGATCCCCCACAAACACATTTCAAAAACAAATACCAACAGGACATGAACATCTAAACTAAACATCTGTATTCTATATCTTTGAACACGCTGAGTCTTAAACACTTCCAGAGCACACAAGACACCAGTGTATTTTTTGAATTAACGAAACCATATGTAATAGGCATCAACAAATGTTTCAAATAACAGCATACTACATTGCTGAAAATTGAATTCAGTAATTCAGCGCAGTCCATATAATCTCACAAATAAATACAGTTATTTTAAATTTACATCGAAGTTTGTGTTTCTTGACTTGTCTGTTTAAAAAAAAAAATTAAAGTAGAAAGAGATGTTTAAAAATCTAAATATCAGCATGGCTGTGATTTTACCATAAAAAAAATTAGTTTGTACTTTATTTTTTTTTTTCTTTTTTTTTTCCATGAACTCTTTTAAAAATGAACTCTGGTAAAAGAAACCACTCTGAAAACACATCAAAAACCTCTGCACCAGCACTAACTGTTATTTAAAGAAAGTAACTACTTGGAAATGTATTAACTTTATTTATAAATAAATGATCACATTTATTATTATTTAAAATGTGTTAAACATTGTCATTGTGTTGTTTGTCATCCTCTCATCAGCAGCTGCATTATCTCTCAGCTGTATCAGTGCAGTCACTGTGACTCTGACTGACGGAGGTTTTTGTTCGACTCTTTATCACTGTGTGAACACAGATTTACTGTTGATCACATGTGCACTCTGACAGTAATAATCTCCTGTATCTTCAGTCTGGACTCCACTGATGGTCAGAGAGAAATCACTGTTAGATCCACTGCCACTGAATCTAGATGAAGTTCCTGACTGGAGGCTGTTAACTTTATAAATCAAGAGTTTAGGAGCTTCTCCAGGTTTCTGTAAATACCAGCCCATCCTTGACCCATTACTATCACTGTAGACATTACTGCTGGTTTTACAGTTTATTCTGACTTCTTGTCCTTGAGCAGCTGTTATTGATGGACTCTGAGTTACAGTGATCTGTCCTCTACACTCTGAAAGAAAGAACAAGAATAACATTAAGAAACAACTGTAAATGATTAATATTTTACACTTCAGAGAATAAATAATCATCGTTAAAATTTTACTACACAAACCTTGAGCAAACAGTGTGAGAGTCCAGATGAGGATGATGATGTTGTTCATTGTTGTTGTTTTGTCTTGTGTGATGATGAAGATTGTGTTCTGTTCTGCTCTCAGTCATGAAGTGTTAAACTCACAGCACTATAAACACTCTCAGAGCACTGAAGCATGTGCTGATGATGCAAAGAAGTGGGCAGGATTTACAACAACTTGAGCTGCTATCAAACTGTTATACAGTACTGAATACACAATTCTGAGATCTTACCCATGGTCATAAGCTTTATATATTTGACAACATTTACTCAAAACTTTTACCTGAATGTGAGCAGATGATGAGGGTTGTAACAACTTTCTCCATTTGCTTCAACAGTATCTACAAAGACTGAACAAAATGGCAGTACATTTGCCCATGTTTTATGTATTTGTTCAACCATTTTTTTCAATAATATTTTATCAATAAAATAAATGAAATATACTAAACATTAACACAAAGTTTAGGGACACGTTTTAGATTTAAATACATCTATAATTTTTAGCAGATAAATGTGGGAATATTACATCAACATTTGAGGTTGCAATGGGTTACAGACGTTAACAGCATTTTTGGGGTCCTAAGCAGATTTTCAAAAGGGGGCCCCCATCCCCCAAAGTACATATCATACACTGACATCTTACTGTAAAGCAATGTTATTTTAGTATCATTGAGGTTCTATTATAGTTTTTGTTAATATTTAGATTTATATATATATATGCTGTCATATTCACTGTTTAGTTTTTTCATTAATTCAAATTTATTTTGTTTTTTAATGTGCATACAGTTATTATTTATTTTATTTTTTTATTATTAAAATACTAATTATATTAGTTATTTTAGAATATCAAGATAAACTAAATGAAAATTAGAAATGTTGTCTCTTTTTCCTTTAATATTTTAAGTCAGTTAATGACTATTTTATTTCAAGTAACAAAACATGAAAATTTAGTGAGATTAATGCTCTATTAAAGCAAGAACACGTGGGTTATGAAAATTAAAGAGAATAATATATTTTTACTATTATTATTATTATTATTATTATTATTATTATTATTATTATTATTATCAATAATAATACAGAATAATCTCTGTTCTGGGCTGGCATGTTTTAGTCCAGATTAAAAGGCAAAAATGTACAAGTGTAAACAAATGTTTGAATAAAAATATGGTGTATGCAAATATTTGGTGTTATTTGAAAAACACCAAAGTGAATAAACTTTTTGAATGGCTGTTTAAAATATTTAAATATTTTCAGTTTGACTTCTGTGACAGGTGTCAGAAACAGAAAGGTGCGTGTGTGTAGCGCTGCTTTGTGTACGGGGGTAACCATGGTAACAGCTGTGTTTCCTGTCAGAGAGTAAACTTGCATCTTTATTCAGCCAAAAATCTGAACAAAGCTTCACGCACCAAACATGCAGCATTGTAAAACGTTACTGGTCGATGGGAAATAAGCTCTAAAAATCTAAACCATTTGGATAATAAAACATTTATTTAAAAATGATTCATGTATTTTGAAGTGCCCACAATAACAGTCCCGTTCATGTTCATTATTGTACAGATGACACTGTCATGTGTCATT
Organism: Cyprinus carpio; assembly: GCF_018340385.1. Taxonomy (NCBI): domain Eukaryota; kingdom Metazoa; phylum Chordata; class Actinopteri; order Cypriniformes; family Cyprinidae; genus Cyprinus; species Cyprinus carpio. Next base: position 16,769,539 of record NC_056596.1, on the reverse strand, counting down.
GGCATTTCAACAATATACTTTCAAAATCCATCACATCACTGTACCTTGCTCACTTTCTTTCCTCTTTTTCCTCTTCACCAGACTGATAGTGCTGTCTCTTCATTTTCAAATATTAACACGTGACTGACACAAGCAAACTTTATCAAAACTATTATTACCAAGCATTACTGTCTGAACCCTGACAAGTGCCCCCTGGTGTCCACAGGGCCCCTAAGCAACTGCATATTTTGCTTAGTATTTTGCTTAGTACCGTGCCGGGACGTGGGTTGGATGTCTTTTCTGCAACGCGTGCGAAGTGATTGGGAGGGTTAGTTTGTAATCTTGGGTTTCCCTATTTAAATTTCGGCGGCCACCGGTTGTTTTCCCGAATGCTGTACCCCATGTCCGGTAGTGGGTAAGAAGACCAGCAGACCATTATCTGCCCTTATGGTTATTAAATTATGTGTATATGAAGTGTGGTATTCGCCGGGGAGTCCTGGGTTAATGTGATTGACTAATTGTTACCGGTCCCCCGGCTCTTGTACTGTCTGTGTGTTTGTAATCGTGAGTGTGTGTGTGTGTGTGTGTGTGTGTGTGTGTGTGTGTGTGTGTGTGTGTGTGTGTGTGTGTGTATAGGGCCTAGGGCAGGTTATTATGTTCCATGTGCCATTTTGCATACTGTTTTATATTGACGATGGCTAAGTAGCCAGCCAGAGTGGTTTTGGCTCATATTGAGTGACTTTGTGGTGTGTATTGAAGTGTTTGATTTAACTGATGCACTCATGGATTTTTGTATCTTTTGGTGTTTGCTGTGTAATGAATTTCTGTATAATTGTCGGCACATTAACTAACTTTAAGGTGTTGAAACCCTCTGCTGAATACCCTTCTGCTCGTTGATTGCTTACGTTAGGTAACTTGTGATAGGTTAAAAGCACTATTAACTATATGCGACACCCATCTTAAGTTTTAATATGAATTGTATTTAGTATATAAGAATAAAAGCTATATTTGTATTCATTGAGGTTGTGTGCTTGAGTCTCCTTGGCTACTCGGGCCCAAATAAATTTCGTCCAGTCAGGAACCTGTCGTTCTCTTTCTCTACTCCTTTTATTTTGGAGTGTTACATTTTGCCATACAGATAACATGACTCTCAAAGTCCCTATGAGTTTGTGAATGGTGAAGCCTGATTATTTATTTATTGGTGAAACAGTTTTGTTTGCTACATATTTATAAGATAATAACTGTAAGTTCACTGAAATTAAACAGTTTTTAGGTAGAAACTAACCTGCACACCCTAGCAAAATACTAGAACATGGTAGAAATATCTAGCAACATGATACAAATGCCTACAGAGAAATCCTAGAACACAAACACATCGGGTGCATCTCAATCAGCTCCCTAGTTCAGGAAGTTGGCCATTTTAAGGGCTGTCTCAATCACAAAATCCTTCCAGTGCACTGAAACATTTGTTCCCTAAACATCCCACAATGCACTGTGAAAAGCAGGGAGTATCAATGCTCACTATGTTCCATGAAGCCAACTCAATACACATTGTGACACAATTTACACCGTTTGCAAAAACGAATCATTATTTCATTATATTTCAGCATAAGCATGCATTGCTAAGCAGGTAGTGAACATAATCTAGCTAACATTTATTATTAATACAGCCTTATTATCAGTGGATTCAGCAGCATTCATGGATTTGTCTGTCTTCATGTCTTTCTCCATAGATTTGTCAATTGAAGGAAATCATCATAACCTGCACTCACTTCCCAGAGCTTCTAAACCTCACACTCTGTTTTAAACTCTCCTGTGAAGACATTTTTAGTGATTTCTCCCTGATTATGTGAAAACATTCTTAAATTCTTCTTAGACAAAGTTAAAACTTTTCGAGCCCAATAACCGACCAGAGGAGTCCTGTGCTGGAGCTCGTCCTCTCCTTCACTCAATGGAGTTAATTTCAGCTTCTTACAATTTTATTATGGATATTCCACTCTTATTTTTTTTCTTTTTGTTTACACTTATAAAAATGTGAAATTTTCACAAACTCAAAATTTGTGACTGCAGCTCAGATCAAGTGAAAATTATATTGCTGACTGATTAGGAAAAAAAAAAAAAATCAATGTTTTAAATAAGCTGATAAACGAACTGTTTATGAGATTTTGATGACCTTTGTGATTTTATTTGTATTTTTATTTTTTGCTCTCTGTGTGACAGAAAAACCTTCAGACATAAAGTGGTTACACATTTAAACAAGGCTTTGTTGAGTCAATATCAAAATGTATCCCAATAAACTTCATCAATTTATATTGTGTTATTAGTGTTTGTGTTGATCAGAATAAAAGATTATTTTCCCCAACATCAGCTGCAGTATCTCTCAGCTGTATCAGTGCAGTCACTGTGACTCTGACTGACGGAGGTTTTTTGTTTGACTCTTTATCACTGTGTGAACACACTTTTACTGTTGATGTAACCTAGACGTTAATAATCTCATGTATCTTCAGTCTGGACTCCACTGATGGTCAGAGTGAAATCACTGTTAGATACTTGCTGTTAAGTAGAATAACTGAAGGAAAGAGAAACAACAAGAACAGATAAAAGGAGAAAAGACCAGCAGAAACACAACAACTACAACTGACGTACAGCCACAGCTTTAGATGAAATGACCTGAAATAAAAGATGACATTCAAGATCTCAGCAGATGATGATTAAACAGCTCCATAAACAGCATTATTGTCTACATTCATTATAAACCCGGGGTGTATTCCAGAAGGCAAGGTTTACTTACCGTCACATAAACCCTGAACTCTTGGTTGATTAACCCAGACCTTGTATACTAGAGGTATGCTGGCTCCAAAAACATGTCCAGGAGTAAGTTGTCAACTCAGAGTATGTTCACGGTTAACACACAAGACATACTCAACAGATGGAAACCGATGCTAAGAAAAAGCATGCCATGCTGCTTCTTTCTTCTTTGATTGCTCATTGGTTATTTACATACTGCATACTGCCACCTAATTTATGGTTGTGTTGGTTTGCGGCACTATGTATGTTATAATATAATAGTAAAAATAGTAATAGTAAAAGTATAGTAGTAAAAACTCACTAAACAAAGAGTGACAGCTTTTTAGTGGTTATGAGAACTCTTTGCAAGCTTTCTAGTCTATAATCCATTTAAAATGTTGAACTTTGTTTTTCGGCCACACGCACGTTGCAAAGTTTCGGTAATGATGTCTGCATATTTATACGGGATTCACTCTCGAAGTAGCAGTGATTTACATAGTGATAACCATAGCAATAGACAGGACAAAATATGTGAAAATTAAGACTAGAGCACTCTCACTAATTTCAGAAGCACCCTCAGCGATTATTTCTGGAACCTGGTTGATATGCTTTTATTGCAAAACTATATACAGAAACAACAAAATACAAATGCACTAAATAAAATAATTGAATAAATACATAGGCTATTTATAATTTAAGCACTTAACTAAAATAAGTAGGCTATTAATAAAATAAATAACTAGAGAAGGCTGACTATAATCAGCTTGCTTCCATTTAGTGAGATAGCTAAGCCTACTCCTCGCAATATCTGAGCGAGAGCAGAGACCATTCATAAAAGAACAATGTATATTTAAAAGCACACATCCAATTTTGTGTGAGTGAAGGAAATCCACTTGTGAGTGGAGAAATTCATCCTTGCGCATTACATGGATCATGTAACATTATGCATGCTTGATAGAAACCACCTAAAATTAAGTATAAAGGGGAGAAGAAAGCGCCCTAGGCAGCTGCACAAGCCAGGATCTGCCACTGCCAGGGGCAGTTAGAAATTTACTAAAAACAAGCCTATCTCAAGACATCTGGTGGTCACGTAGACACGCCCCTGAAGCAATGGTGACAATCAGCAAACATTTAGATAAACAGATCAACTCTGAACCTCACAAAACTAAATACTGAAAACTCACAACAACAATGATAATAAATAAATAAATAAATAAATAAAATAAAATAAAAATAAATAGATAGATAAAGCAGCTAAATTATCATTTAGCTGCATAATTTATTCATGCCACAATGCATGCTGGTAAACATGGATGATTTTTGTGCTATGGTGGCACCCATCATGCACTGCGAAATTAACTTTTTATTGATTGAAAGTGTCAGAGCTTTAGCTTTTATTTTATAGATAAACATTAACCATGTCAACACCTGCAGAAACAGAATGGTAGTCAAACTATGAACATGTGGTGACCTGGGGAAATTTTCCATTTTATTAATAGTTTTTCAAGTGCAAACTTTCATGTGAGTGAGTGAATGAGTAAAATAAATAAATAAATATTGTATTAAAATCTCTCTAAACTTTGCCTTATATAATCTTGTGTGCTGATGGATGTGTTGCATCACATCCATCAGCAGCTGCAGTATCTCTCAGCTGTATCAGTGCAGTCACTGTGACTCTGACTGACGGAGGTTTTTGTACGACTCTTTATCACTGTGAACACCCAGCTATTACTGATGTAGTGATCTGATGTGCACTCTGACAGTAATAATCTCCTGTATCTTCAGTCTGGACTCCACTGATGGTCAGAGTGAAATCACTGTTAGATCCACTGCCACTGAATCTAGATGGAGTTCCAGTGTAACGGTTTGTTGCAGCATATATGAGAAGTTTAGGAGCTTCTCCAGGTTTCTGTAAATACCAGTATAAGTAGTTACCATAATACACTGAACTGCTGGTTTTACAGTTTATTCTGACTTCTTGTCCTGGTTGAGCTGCTGTTATTGATGGACTCTGAGTTATAGTGACCTGTCCTCTACACTCTGAAAGAAAGGACAAGAATAACATTAAGAAACAACTGTAAATGATTAATATTTTACACTTCAGAGAATAAATAATCATTGTTAAAATTGTATTACACAAACCTTGAGCAAACAGTGTGAGAGTCCAGATGAGGATGATGATGTTGTTCATTGTTGTTGTTGTGTCTTGTGTGATGATGAAGATTGTGTTCTGTTCTGCTCTCAGTCATGAAGTGTTAAACTCACAGCACTATAAACACTCTCAGAGCACTGAAGCATGTGCTGATGATGCAAAGAAGTGGGCAGGATTTAGAATAGCTTGAGCTGCTTCAAGACTGATATACTAGACTAGAGTTACAGAATATATTATTCTATAAATTATATTATATGAACCGACACCATTACAAGAAGAAAGTGAATTGTGAGTTTGGTTCATAAAGTATCAGGACCAGGGGCGATTCTAGGAATTTTTCAACTGGGGGGCACAAGAAGTGCCACAGTTAATACAGAGGGGCCAATCTTATGTTGTGCATTTGGTCACACTATATTTTAAGGTCCAAATCTCACTATTAACAAACCATTAACTATGACTTTTGTCTCAATAAACTCCTAATATGATGCTTATTAATTGTAAGTAAGGTAGTTGTTAAGTTTATGTATTAGGTAGAATTAGGAAAGTAAATGGTCATGTAGAATAAATGCTTTATAATTACTAATAAAGAGTCAATATGTTAGTAATAATAGGCATGCTAATAAGCAACTAAAAGTGAGAACTTCTTAAATATACATTTTTTTTTCATAAAAATATGCAAATATGCATAAATTACTACAATTCTAAATTATTGTAACAATAATTTAATAAATTATAACAAATGTAACAATTTGTATAAGGATACAAATGTTGAACAGTTGCTAAAAAAAAAAAATTGTGATGCATTATCAATTTTATATTGCCATTTCCTGCTTATAAATAATAATAACAGAGAAAACAACCTTTCAAACATAATATGTTGACGAATTTTATTCACGTCAATCACACATTGTGTGGTTTACTCTCTCCTGGTTATCAATCAACATATTAATTCTAAAATAAAATAAAAAATAAAAAATAAAATAAAAGACAAACGAAAAAAATGTCAGTTAAATTAAAGTTTGACATTCGTCACAAAATTGAAACTACAAAACATGATATTAATGATTATAAACAAGGTTAATAATTAATGTAAAACAAAAGACAAACATAAAAAACAATATTCATAAACAAAATATATTGCACAAATTACACATATTAAAGTCAAATTATCCAAAAGAAACTACTTTACATTTATGTTTGAGGTTGCGGTGGTCATGTTTGGGTTGTGAATTGTGCAGGCCTACTACACCAAATTTCTTTTTATGAATACGGTCCATTTTGACGTTTATATCCAGGCAAACAATATTCATAGATTCTCTCTACCTCTGTATTGTTCTGCGCTTGCACAGCGTCATGCAGCCGCGGAGACTGATCAGAGGCGCCAGTGCCGCTGCTTCCGTGGCTTACAGTTTGGATAGGCTATTTTACAGTAATTTTTTTAAATTATTTTTTAAAGTTTAATTGCATAGATAAACATTGTATGATTTGATTCACCATCTCGCTTGCAATATCAATTGCGTGTCATCGGAAAAAAAAAAATTATAGGAAAACTCAGAGCATTGCAATTTGCAATATCTTGGTTTAGGAGCTAACACTGAACCTGGTCTGTCCTAACACTGAAAGACAGCACCCAAATCTATCGCTGCAACTCGCTAGTTAAAAAAGGCTTCGCTCAAAAGCCACCCTAGGCAGCTGACATGCTGCATCACTGCCTTATGAGGCAATGACTTTGCAGGCAGCGTTTTTGGACGAAGGCACCTCATGAAAGTGATTTTGGACAGGTTTCTGAGGCAGCGTAATGGTTTAATGATCTACAATTAAATAGAATGACTAAACTAATATTTAATTACTATAATACTGATTTCTCGCTAGAAATAACATCAAAAGTGCAAAAAGATAGTCAGAAATATACATTTACATACAAACTGACCACCGACCGCAACTTTCAGACGCCATCTTTATTTTTTTAGCTCAACAGTCTCGGAATGGAACGCACAGGATTGTGGGATATCAAAGGCAGCGAAGGATATTTCTATGCTGCCTTCAAAATACGATCAGAAGAAGGTACCTCCGGAGACAAGAAATAAAGCAGAATTTGGATTCGGACGTGCCTTCCTGCCTTGCAATGCCTTTCTGCATTTTAGAGCTTTCGGACCCAGCAGAAAAAAAAGGGCACGGCTATTTGCACTAATATAAGTTTAAATAGTGAAATATAAAATAGCATATTTTCTTAGTGATAGATGTTATTTACACTAAGTGCAAATAGCAGCATCTTTAGTGATATGCTTTTTACACTAAGTGCAAATAGCTATAGATTCTAATACACTACGTTAAAATACCACGATTTTCTGCTATTTATACTAATTGCAAATAGTGGCAATATCTGCACCTCAGTGTTGTAGTACATTACAAAACAGTATGCAATAATAACTTATTGAGTGTAAATTTTTATTTTAATTCAAAATATCAAATGTATGCCACCTTATCAACAAGTGTTGACATTTCCCAACATCACAGCAGTAATGACTTTATGAACTACTTTACTTCTAAGATCGATACTATTACAGGTAAAACTGTAACCATGCAGCCGTCAGCTACAGTATCGCATCAGACTATAGATCCCCTATAGATCCCCTAAGGAACAGTTCCATTCATTCTCTACTATAGGAGAGGAAGAATTGTATAAACTTGTTAAATCATCTAAACCAACTACATGTATGTTAGACCCTATTCCATCTAAGCTCCTGAAAGAGGTGCTTCTAGAAGTCATAAATCTTCTTCTGACTATTATTAATTCCTCATTGTCATTAGGATATGTCCCCAAAACCTTCAAACTGGCTGTTATTAAGCCTCTCATCAAAAAAACGCAACTTGACCCCAAAGAACTAGTTAATTAAAGACCAATCTCGAATCTCCCTTTTCTGTCCAAGATACTAGAAAAGGTAGTATCCTCACAATTATATTCCTTCTTAAAAAAAAAATGGTATCTGTGAGGATTTCCAGTCAGGATTTAGACCGTGTCATAGTACTGAGACTGCTCTTCTTAGAGTTACAAATGACCTGCTCTTATCATCTGATCGTGGTTGTATGTCTCTACTAGTGACTATTAGTGCCGGGCTTCGGGCCAATTTTCACATCATAGTTCAGACACGGGTCGGGCCTCTGGCCTGTTTTAGGCTTCTCCTTATTATTTACATCTTAGACATCCATCAATTAGTGATAAAAAAAAAAAAAATTGTCGCGCTGGTGAAAATGACACGAGACTGTGCTACTGCGACTGTCAAGAGCGGCTCGACAGTGTTTATTGTCCCGCCAGTAGCATCATGGTGCATGCTGTCAGCGCAGCTGAACAGTTCTGCGTTCAAATACATGCAATAGGCTTAAGAAGTGCATATTTACGGGTTATGATTATAATGAAAGAGTTTTTGTTTTCGATTTGTTTTATTTCATTATGTAATCATTTAAATCTTTCTACAGATATACTTATTATGTCTGTGAGGCATGTTTTCACTGAGCTTCGGTTCATTTTTGTACTCCTGTTAAAGACGAGACGGCAGAAAGCGCATCATGTTTTTTTTATTTTATAAAAGCACAACATTTTGTTGATATTGTGAGTGCACAGAAATAAAAATAGAACAATTGCAGTAAAGAATGATTATTTTTACCTTGATGAGCAAAAATGATGGCGTATCCACTAAAAAAAAAAGTTAGCGCGCTGTCACCTCCATGACCTGCAAAGTGTCTCTGCACAAACTATTGGATATAGCACACATTTAACTAGGTTTAATGTTTAAACATTGTTATATGCTTGAACTGTTTTATATCTATTTATTTTAGGCGAGTCGTGATGATTTGAGAAGGCTAAATTGATAGGCTCACTGTCTGCCACTGTCCGCTTGGTCGTTACTTAAAAAAAACTAAAACTTTTATTTAATGAACAAAAAATGCTCCAAACTATTTTCTAAATTAACTTAATAAAAAAAAAAAAAAAACGAAACAAAATATAATCACTTTGCTATTACATACAAAACTGAACTATTAGCTGAAACAGTAGTTTAAGCTGCTTAGGGAGAAGGGGAAAAAAAGACAGGCTCAGGCCGGTAATTCTGATAAGCTGTCGGACATGGGCCGGGCTAGGGCCTAAATTTGAGGCCCTTGCAGGGCTCTAGTCAGTACGAATGTCTTTGTGTGAGGAGGGGGATCCACCAAAATAAGGCTGCCCAAAATTAAGCCCTGCTCAGCTCCAAGTTTTCGTAGAGACCAGTCTTGCAAAGCTACTTTGAATTGGAACAAACTCAGAAGGATGTGAGAGCACAGAACGCATCTTTGTGAGAATTGAGATGCACTGTGATCTTGTTGCTCAATTGACAGTCCCAGCACATTATTAGGAGCGAGACAGCAGCGTACAATGCACAATAAATAACACATTACATCACAAACAAATATCATAACCTACTAAAACATTTATTTCATATTATTATAGACGATATTTTCATATTATTTTATATATTTTTATTCCACTGCATGTGTTTGTGAAAATGATTACGCTATGCATATTTAATGTTACCTATGGTTTGTCAATGTTAAAATTATTTTAATATGGCAATAAAAAGTATGACAAGCTTTCTCCACATCTTTATCACTTTATTAAAATTATGCAAAAGAAAACGGTCAATATGAGCATCCCTAACTGGCATATAAACATTGCTCGGAATCTGCCATAAAATCTCTCTCTCTCTCTCTCTCTCTCTCTCTCTCTCTTGGTGGACATAGACGGCAATTCACTTTTGCTTTATTTGAACAAAGCTTTATGCTGGAGAAATTATTTTTTCAAATGGCCTGTTGAGGCTTTGTTTGTTTACAAAGGTCATAATGTCTGAGTCTAATGTTTAATATTTTTTGAAGTGCAATTTTGTTTACATCCATTTTATTTACTGATTTTGGTTGTTTTTGGTATTTATTCAAGTGCATTGTTTTAACAGAGACTGACAGTCCATTGTTTTTTTGTTTTGTTTTTTGGTTGTTTTGTTCATTTATTGTGGATATTTAAAATGTTTTCCGTTTTCAGTGTTAAATGTTCTTTAGAAATAAAAGTTTATTGTTTTTTGAAAAGGTGTACCTGCATTAGTATGCCGTTATCATTATATTAGTTGAAACTGGTCTTAGAACGACAATATTATCGTTTATCGCAATAATTTCTTGGACAATTTATCGTCCAGCAAAATTTGTTATCGTGACAGGCCTAGAAACAGCCCCTGACTGCTTGTTCACTCACGCTGATGACTGAAGTCATGTTTTTCTCAATTGCTAACATGAACAACATGAAACACTTAAACATTTTCTCTCAACTATAAACACAATTTCAAAACTACACACCAACTTGTACAAACATCAGACTTCCAGGTCAAAATCAAATAGGTCTAGGTCCCCTAGAGAGTCATTTATCAAAGGTTGTGGCATCATGCTCTGGTGGTGGGGAGGGATGAGATCACTTAGCATATGGCAACAAACATCCAGGGTTACAGTAATGTTGCCCCTGAATTCAACAGTTATGAGTTTGAGGGTGTACAACTTGTGCTACAGTATTTACTGTACATAGAACAGTTAAAGTACTCTCATCTAAAGTACTGCTACTATGTACTGTTATTATATTGTATGTGTAAGTAGTATTGAAACCCTGTAGATGAGCTTGTAGGCCAGCTTCCCTCAACCTCATTCCATGCACAAGAACATGGTCAACTAGTGCTTTGTATTTCATCAGGTTCAAATGTCCTTTGACCCTGTCCCCTTCATTTTTCTTTTCCCTTTTTCTTTCTCTCCTCTTTCTCTTTGTCTTCCACAGAGTTTCCGCGGGTCTTAAAAAAATCTTAAAAAGTCTTAAATTTAGTTATCAAATTTAAGGCCTTAAAAAGTCTTAAATTGTACAGGAAAGTCTTAATTATGATTTCAAGAGGTCTTAAATTTGGGGAAATAAAGACAAGAATTAATATAATGATTAAACTTAAAAATAAAAACCAAAAGACTAAATTAAATAAACAATAAAATAAACATCTAACGCCTCTTTCTGAACATGAGCGTCTGGTTCTGAGCTGCTTTGTGTACAGCTGTTATATTTTTACCAAACACTCCACCTGCTCTCAGAATGAATGACCATTTTCAATAAAATGGTTGTTTTGTTCAGAGTGGTGGATCAATAAGAAGACAATGCATTATCAAAATCTAAACATAGGGGTGTGCGATATGTATGGTCTGCAAATCCTGCAATAATATAATTGTTGTTTTAACTAGCATATGTGCGATTTGATATTATCCAGTATATCACAAAAAACCTATAGAGTGCACACATACATTAGGTGATGAAGTCTAGCAGATTAGACTAGAGCGCGTGCGCGATTATAGTGCATTCTTTCACCTCATGAATCAGTCTATTAAAATGCATTTAGAATTATCACATACTTCAAGATATCGGGCAGAAAATTTATATATTTATATCATTTCATATTGTTAATATCACACGAAGAGTGCCGTTTTTTTCTCCAAAAGTCAGCATGATTACAAATTTGATATTGATTTTATACAACAGTTCAATAAACAAGAATTTAATTTTAAGAGACTTGTTTTAGACACCGTATTTCCTGTTTTTGCTCTATTTCTTCAACAAAAATCATTTCATACACAGCCACAGCGTTGTTTTGCGTCTCTGAGCAACACGACAGTGTTTTGTTTCTGAATGAATCACGCATGTAAATGATTCAATTCAATCGCAATGACTCACTTAACAGTGACTTTAGACAACAGTAAAATTATTTCAAACATCAGTTTTCAATGTTTTATGTTTAAAATATCAAAACATTATTTATGTATTAAAAGTTAAAGTATTCCATGTCCCTCAGAGCTGCATTAAACAGTGTGTAAATGCACCTAAATGACACTTCTAATGCAGATTCTGTGTTTCCTCTGCATTGCAAAGATCAGTTTTGATGATGCTGATTTCATTTGCTTGGTAAAAGCCCACATGCAAGAATTTGACTCAAAACATGTTGCACACTTTTGAAAATGGCTTAAAGGTAAAAATGGCCATAAAACTTTAATAATTAATTTTAATTATTATTAATTTCTATTATTGCTGTGAACTTACCACACAGAAGATGAAGAATATCAAAAAAATTCAGGAGTCAGCTGTTAGCACAATTAGAGATAAGATATCAGCACAATAACACACTCTATAGCAAAATATTTTCTAATTACCTTTATCGATAAAATCCCAGAAAATTATCGAGATATAATTTTTTGTTAATATCGCACACCCCTAATTTATGTTATTAAATTGATATAATATTTTATTGATAATAATTGTTTAAATGAACATAATAATTAATACTTTTGACTCATCCATTTTCTTCGAAATGGTTTAAAGGCCGAAATGTAACGTTTTGCATTTTATAAAACATTTTGTTTTTGTGAAAACTTTTATCTGAACTGTAAATTATACTTTTAACAGTAATTTTACAGTTTAATATAGACTTAAAAAGGTCTTAAATTTGAGCTTAAAAATCCTGCAGAAACCCTGCTCCCACCACTCAGATTAATTTTCAAAGCACACAATCACCTGTGACCCTGTTTATATCATCCCGAGATTCTGACTGGTGTATCATCAGTTTTGGTATTTAATGTCTACACATAGATAATTTTGTGCAACCTGAGTTCATTTTGTGTTGCTTGAGTTAATTAAAATTAATATAATTAATATAAATATTGTGTACTTGTGTTTTCTGAATGATAACATGGTTAAACCTGTGCAAAATGAGGGATTTTTTTTTTGTATAGAGTTTTGAAGAAAACATTGAGCAAACTGGAATGTGTGGGAAAACAGATGAAATGTGTAAAAATTGTTTTGAGGAATGTGTCTTTGTTTTGAGAACTGAAAGAATGGTTTGGAAAATTTGGCCAAATTAATCTGTTACAATGTGTTAGCAATCGAGAAAATCATTTACTACATTAACTTGCAACAATAGCGGTAATTCCACATTCCTTCATGTTGTCATTGTTGTAGTAAATCCAATCATGCACACCCAAGAAGGACATCTATATATAAATTAAGCACAGAATTACAGAAGGAGAACATTGAGAAAGAGAGAAAGTCAGCCGCTCGCCAACCACAATGACGATTGTCCGTATGAAACTATGAACCGAATACATAAGCTGGTTACATCAGGCCACACATCTTGATGCTCACTAGTTAGCCAAAGGTGTTTCACAGTTTTCTTTCATCATGCCACATTTAAGCAATATCACATGATCAAGAGTGCAGTTGTACTAAATATCAGCACGGCTGTGATTTTACCATAGACAAAATCTCCTTAGTTTGTATTTATTTATTTTTCCCCATGAACTCTGGTAAAAGAAACCTTCGGAGCCCGGCACGTCACCTGTAGGAGAAAAAAAATCAATCCGTGGCGATGGTTTTGCAATCCGTCACCTCAGTTTATAAACCGTGCTCACGAATTCTTAAACTTTTCCCTCGGTTTAACAAATCGTGTCCATGGATTAATAAACCGTACCCACGAATTTCCAATCCGTGCATTCAGATTTTGTAAACCGTACCCCTCGGTTTTTGAATCCGTACCCACAAATTCATAATCCGTGCGCACGCTTTCGCAATTCCGTTCCCTCGGATTTGTAAACTGTACTCATGGATTCATGCAGCAGGTAGCCTACGTGTTAACATACAGTTTTATTGAATATTATTATGTGGAATAGGCCTACAGCAAAGTGTCTTAAGTGATTCTCTAACAAGTGTAGTACGAGGTGGAATAGAACTTGATTATTATTGTAAAATAAACCTGGCATTGTGACTGACTCTGGAGTAATTTTTTCCTCTTTTGTGAGTCGTTTTGGATAAGAGTTTCTTATGCATAACCTGTATAATAATTATAATAGGCCTAATGATAAAAATAATAGTTATTTTTATTATTTTAATTTATAGGCTAAATAATACTAAATAATAATACTAAATAATAATACATTATACTACATTGTAGGCCTATTATAACACTGCATACAAAAAGAAAGAAAACAAAACACAAAAAAAATTTCACATTAATTGCTTTTGCATTGCTTTTCCCTTTTTTTTCTTCTTCTTCTTTTTGGTGTTCAGTGTGTTACCCTATTAGTGATTAATGTAAAATTAATGCTAAAAAGAAGACTATTTTGTGAGTGCGGATCATGGTCTCATAGGATACTATGAAAAATAATGTTTAATAAATGGAACTGAATCTGCCGGTGAGGGCGAAGCCACAAATCCGTGAGTTTACAAATCTGAGGGAACAGAATTGCGAAAGCGTGTTGTATTTTTTTCTCCTACAGGTGACGTCCCGGGCTCTATAGTAACCACTCTGAAAACACATCAAAAACCTCTGCACTAGCCCTAACTGTTAGTTAAAGAAAGTAACTACTTGTAAATGCATTTACTCTATTTATAAATAAATGAACACATTAATTATTATTTAAACTTTTCTAAAGATTATCATTGTGTTGTTTGCCATCCTGCCATCAGCAGCTGCAGTATCTCTCAGCTGTATCAGTGCAGTCACTGTGACTCTGACTGACGGAGGTTTTTGTACGACTCTTTATCACTGTGTGAACACCCAGCTACCACTGATAGAGTGTTCACTCTGACAGTAATAATCTCCTGTATCTTCAGTCTGGACTCCACTGATGGTCAGAGTGAAATCACTGTTAGATCCACTGCCACTGAATCTAGATGGAGTTCCAGTGTAACGGCTTGTTGCAGCATATATGAGGAGTTTAGGAGCTTCTCCAGGTTTCTGTAAATACCAGCCCATCCTTGACCCATAACTATCACTGTAGACATTACTGCTGGTTTTACAGTTTATTCTGACTTCTTGTCCTTGAGCTGCTGTTATTGATGGACTCTGAGTTACAGTGATCTGTCCTCTACACTCTGAAAGAAAGAACAACATTAAGAAACAACTGTAAATGATTAATATTTTACAATAAATAATAAATAATAAATAATCATTATTAAAAAAAAAAAATACTACACAAACCTTGAGCAAACAGTGTGAGAGTCCAGATGAGGATGAAGATGTTGTTCATTGTTGTTGTTTTGTCTTGTGTGATGATGAAGATTGTGTTCTGTTCTGCTCTCAGTCATGAAGTGTTAAACTCACAGCACTATAAACACTCTCAGAGCACTGAAGCATGTGCTGATGATGCAAAGAAGTGGGCAGGATTTACAACAGCTTGAGCTGCTAACAAACTGTTATACAGTACTGAATACACAATTCTGAGCTCTTATCCATGGTCATAAGCTTTATATATTTGACAACATTTACTCAAAACTTTTACCTGAATGTTAAAAACACTAGAAATATCATGACTGAGCAAATGATGAGGCTTGTAACAACTTTCTCCATTTGCTTCAACAGAATCCACAAAGACTGAACAAAATGGCAGCACACTTTATAAGCTGACATTTGAGACAACAGTTAAAATGACTAACATGCACACACACACACACACACACACACACACACACACACACACACACACACACACACACACACACACACACACACACACACCCCATCATGTAATTTAATTGTTGCCCATGTTTTATGTATATGGTCAACCATTTTTTTCAACAATTTTTTTTTTTACAATAATATTTTATCAATAAAATAAATTAAATGTACTAAACATTAACAATTGTTCAGATCAATGAGAAAATCTGACCAAAGCTTCACGCACCAAACATGCAGCGTTGTAAAACTTAACTGGTCGATGGGAAAAAAGCTCTAAAAATCTAAACCATTTGGATAATAAAACATGTATTTAAAAATTATTAATGTATTTTGAAGTGCCCACAGTAACAGTATCATTCTTGTTCATTACTGTACGAATGACAGTCGTTACATTGGCATTTTAACAATATACTTTCAAAATCCATCTTTACCTTGCTCACTTTCTTTCCTCTTTTTCCTCTTCTCTGCACCAGACTGATAGTGCTGTCTCTTCATTTTCAAATATTAACACACATGACTGACACAAGCAAACTTTATCAAAACTATTATTACCAAGCATTACTGTCTGAACCCTGACAAGTGGCCCCCTGGTGGCCACGGGGCCTCTAAGCAACTGCATATTTTGCTTATTATGTAGGGCCAGCGCTGGTTCCAGATGTTACAGCAAAAGTGTTGCACAAATCCCAGGTCCCCTATTAACCTGCCATACATTTATTATATGTTTGCGGTGTTGTTCTCTTTTTATATCACATGCTGACACAAAACATTTAGAATGTGTCTCATGACAAAACATTTTTATTCCAGTTTACAGCCTTAATAATGTTGATGTTTTGCCATACAGATCACATGACTCTCAAAGTCCCTATGAGTTTGTGAATGGTGAAGCCTGATTATTTATTTATTTATTGGTGAAAACGGTTTTGTTTGCTACATATTTACAAGATAATAACTGTAGGTTTACTGAAATTAAACAGTTTTCAGGTAGAAACTAACCTGCACACTAGCAAACTAATAGAACATGCTAGCAATGACTTACAACATGATACAAATGCCTACAGAGAAATCCTAGAACACAAACACATCGGGTGCATCTCAGTCAGCTCCCTAGTTCAGGGAGTTGGCCATTTTAAGGGCCGTCTCAATCACAAAATCCTTCCAGTGCACTGAAACATTTGTTCCCTAAATGACCCACAATGCACCGTGAAAAGCAAGGAGTATCAATGCTCACTATGTTCCCTCAAGTCAACTCAATACACATTGTGACACAATTGACACAGTTTGCAAAAACAAATCATTATTTAATTATAGTTGAGCATAAGCATGCATTGCAGGTAGTAAACAATCTAGCTAACATTTATTATTGAAGGTAAATCATCATAACCTGCACTCACTTCCCAGAGCTTCTGAAACCTCACACTCTGTTTTAAACTCAACTGTGAAGACATTTTTAGTGATTTCTCCCTGATTATGTGAAAACTTTCTTAAATTCTTCTTAGACAAAGTTAACACTTTTCGAGCCCAATAACCGACCAGAGGAATCCTGTGCTGGAGCTCGTCCTCTCCTTCACTCAATGGAGTTCATTTGAGCTTCTTACAGTTTTATTATGGATATTCCACTCTTATTTTTTTCTTTTGTTTACACTTCTAAAAATGTAACTCAGTTTCATACAGCATATTTGTGACTGGAGCTCAGATCAAGTGAAAATTATATTGCTTACTGATTAGATTAGAATAAAAAAAAAAAAAAAAAAAACTAATCAATGTTTTAAACAAGCTGATAAATGAACTGTTTATGAGTTTTTAATGACCTGTGTGATTTTTTGCTTTCTGTGTGAGTAAAACCTTCAAACATAAACAAAACTTTGTCAAGTCAACATCAAAATGTGTTACAATAAACTTCACAATCTATTTAAACTGTATTATTAGTGTTTGTTCACTGATCAGTGTTGTGTGTGATTGTGTTTATGAGCAGCTGCAGTATCTCTCAGCTGTATCAGTGCAGTCACTGTGACTCTGACTGACGGAGGTTTTTGACTCTTTATCACTGTGTGGACAGCTTTACCACTGATCTCATGGTAACTCTGACAGTAATAATCTCCTGTATCTTTAGTCTGGACTCCACTGATGGTCAGAGTGAAATCACTGTTAGATCCACTGCCACTGAATCTAGAGTTCCTGTGTACCTGATGTCTAATACTGTATATGAGGGGTTTAGGAGCTTCTCAAGTTTACTGTAAGTACCCGTGTAAGTAATTACCACCATACACTCTACTGCTGGTTTTACAGTTTATTCTGACTTCTTGTCCTGCTTGAGCTGCTGTTATTGATGGACTCTGAGTTACAGTGATCTGTCCTCTACACTCTGAAAGAAAGAACAAGAATAACATTTTGAAAAATCTGTAAATGATGTACATTTCAAAGAATGAATATTAATTATTAGATTTTATTACACAAACCTTGAGCAAACAGTGTGAGAGTCCAGATGAGGATGAGGATCTGGGGAAGTCGTAGCCTAATGGTTAGAGAGTTTGAATCCTAACCCTAAGGTTGTGGGTTCGAGTCTCGGCCCGGCAATACCACGACTGAGGTGCCCTTGAGCAAGGCACCGAACCCCCAACTGCTCCCCAGGCGCCGCAGCATAAATGGCGGTGTGTGTGTTTACTGCTGTGTGTGTGTACTTTTGATGGGTTGAATTCTGAGTATGGGTCAACATACTTGGCTGTATGTCACATCACTTTCACTTTCATAATGTTGTTCATTGTTGTTGTTTTGTCTTGTGTGATGATGAAGATCGTGTTCTGTTCTGCTCTCAGTCATGAAGTGTTAAACTCACAGCACTATAAACACTCTCAGAGCACTGAAGCATGTGCTGATGATGCAAAGAAGTGGGCAGGATTTACAACAGCTTGAGCTGCTACAAGATTGACAGGCCTGGATTGGCTAATCGGGAGCACTGGGAGAATTTTCGGTGGGTTGGTCTGTTTTTTTATTTTGGACCGTGAGGGCCAGTGTTATCATGCCACTGGGTTAAAATATTAAAGCTGTCCCTAGGCTGCCTGCACTCACATCAGCACCACTCTTTTTTATTTATTGATTTCTCACAGCCACATTGTTACTAATCAACCAGCCAATCCCAATTCATAAAGTATCAGGACTGAGTGTAAATCTCTAATCAGAGTTCATGGTGTCACTCTGTCTATCATGAATCCTCATGTGAGCCTCTCTGCTGCCGCCCTCTTCTCTGCAGATCTCTGGAGACTCAGCCGCACTGCTCTGCCTGCTCAGCTCTTACTCTCCACAGGGGGCGCTGGTGAGCTGGACACTGGACGGCTCAGAGGTCACCGAGGGGGTTGTGACCAGAGCAGAAAGTGAGCAGGACGGCCGCTACAGCCACAGTAGCGTCCTGACCCTCAGCAAAGCATGCTGGGAAGAGGGAGAGCTGTACGTCTGCAGAATAACACATGATGGAGCTCCTCATGAGGTCTGTCGCTGTCAGTGTTAATTTCATTGGCTAATAATTTTTGTCATAATTTTTGTCAACAAAATATTTTTCACTGATGACAACAAGACTATAACGAACTAAAACTCTTTTTGAATGACAAAAAGTATGATGCAAATCTATTGACATTTTCATCAATGAATAAAAACGAGATGAAAATGTTAGGGAGGGAGGATTTGGAAAGATATTTATTCAGAACGAATCTGCTGCATGGTTCGGAGGTTAGATGCGTAGCCTACATATGAACCAGCGGGACATAAGCGAACATACACTTGCTGCACGTTGCATACAACGTTAAAATATGTCAATATGTGGGAGTAAGAGAAGAGCAGACATATGAATAAATCTGACGACTGTGTCAGGCAGGATTCACATGAGTCTAGTGCTGCAGCTGTAATCATTTACAACTCAATACTGAAAGAGAGCTCTAGTGTCAAAGCACTGGCTGATCTTTCAATCTGCTGTGTTTGCTGCAACATTCAATAAAGCTTCTCAACAAACTCCATTTGTGTCTGACAACATCATTCAACTAACAGATGAAGATGCATGTAGTGTTTGTCCAGGTGTTTTTCAGAAGCTCGATCAGTAGCAGTAAATCTAGTCAAATAAAGCTCTTGGGGTTTGAACATGGTCTCTGGAGACAGAGCTGCTCTATTCTGAGAGGATCACAATCACTCCACACTCACAATGCAAATGAGATTTTCAGTCCACACTCCCAGTGTCTCTGTTTGATTGTTACATGATCTGAACTGAAACAGACCAGTTTCACTTCTGCTGTAGTCAAGCAGCACACAGACAAACTCACCATTATAGTGCAGGAAATGGTGAAAATATATGTAAATCTTTCTGTGAGTCAAATGGAAATCATCACGTCCAGACAGCAGAAGTGTCTGAATGCAGTCTGTTCAGTTTGATTGACAGGGATCATATATTTCACCTAAAACATGACGATCATATTAAAACACTGACTCATTCTTTTCAGAAATACAAGATTAATGTTGTTTGTGATGATATTGTGTTATTAGTGTTTGTGTTGATCAGTGTTGTGTGTGATTGTGTTTATGAGCAGCTGCAGTATCTCTCAGCTGTATCAGTGCAGTCACTGTGACTCTGACTGACGGAGGTTGTTGTTTGACTCTTTATCAGAGTGTGAACACCCAGTTATTATTTATGTACATTGTAAAAAAAAAAAAAAATCCTGTTAATTTACAGTAAAGAACTAGCAGCTAGATTTGCCAGCATAAAGCTGTGATTCTACAGTGCACCTACTGTAACATGGAAGAACAATTTATTACTTTAAAACATTTTACAGCACTGTGCTGTAGAAAATATAAGATGTACAGTATAACACTGTAGGTGTTTGGTTTCCATTATACTGCTTTAGTATTCTTACTTTAATCTCATAAACTTTATTACTATAAAATGCATTAGAATGCTGTAGAATGTGATCTTTGTTATTTATTATTTAAAACGTGCATTCTAAAATTAATTGAACACAAATGGCTCAGACAAATGATGGATTTAAAACATTAGGCTTTTATTATAAAATGCATTCATTAACAGTTTCTACTTCACCATTGCAACTGAAAAGAACACAATGCTCTCTCTGACTTCACATGAACGTTTGGTTGCAGAACAGAATGCTGTAAACTTTTACCAGTATGTGATTGCAAAACACAATGAAATGTCTTCACATGAAGATGTAGTTGCAGAACACAATGCTGGGTTCACATAAAGATGTGGTTAGAGAACAAAGTGCTGTGATTTCACATGAACACTGGTTTACAGAACACTGCACTGACTTCACATGAATGTTTAGTAGCAGAACAGAATGCTGTGAGTGTGCACGAAGATGTGGTTGTAGAACAAAATGATGTGACTTCACATGAACATCTGGTATTGTTGCAGAACACAACACTAAATTTGCATTACTGAACAAAGCCCCACTCAAAATCAAAAAGGTTTTTTATGAGGGTGGCCACATGGGGATTCACAGTAGCAGCCTTTTTTTGGACAAATTTCCCCGTCTTCTTGGATACCACCTTCACCTGGCTGGCCTTTGTTCCTCGCTCAGGGTTCAAACCAATGAAGCGCCTGAAAAACAATAAAGGAATATGAGACATTAGGCTTGGTAATTCAACATTAATTGCACTTAAGACTATTCTAAGATGTTTACTCATGATAAAGACCCATGTGTTTCATAATTATGAGATAATGATCTCATTTCAGATTACCCCAATACCTGTGAAGGACTGAAACCCACCCTGTGAGGACTTTTGTGAGGAAAATTATGCCAACTCTGAATCAATGTACAAAACTGCCAAATTTTTCTTAAATAATTATGATCACAACATGTAAATATTAATTTAATGTGTTTTAGATTAACTGAACACATGTTGTTAACTAACTGCATGATTTGTATGATCTTAGAACTGTACATTTCTGGCATATAAATATAACTTTGACACAGTCACCACTGATAACAGGTCACAATAAATTATAACATTGAAAAGTGCATTTTTTATAAAAAAAAAAAAACTTTTGAAACAATATGTATTGTTAAATAACTATACAAATAAACAAATAATAAACAAATTAAATATAGACAAACTATTATCCTTAAAGGGTTAGTTCACCCCAAAATGAAAACTACACACCCTTGTGTCATTCCAAACCCATTAGATTTTTGCTCATTTTCAAAATACAAATGAAAGTTTACTCACCCAAAACTATGACCCTTCAAAACATTCATAAAGAGATCATAAAATAATTCCATATACAACAAGCAGTTTAATCCAACTCTTTTAAAGGGACAGAATAGCTTTATATGATGAACAGATTTAATTTGAGTTTTTATTCACATACACTCCTGAACAAAATCTTAAGACCGGCGGAAATATTAGAAGTACTCACATTTCGTGCTGGTGGATCATAACCAGGTTGTAAGTACTGTTTCAAAATGCCAAAAGAAGAAACAGGACCAAGAGACAAAAGATAGAGAATAGGCAATTTATTGAAAATTGCTTTTTAACTCAAACAGCCTGTTCATCAGCTGATCAAAAGTTTAAGACCATAGCCTTAAAACATTTACATTTACATTTAATCATTTAGCAGATGCTTTTATCCAAAGCGACTTACAAATGAGAACAATAGAAGCAATCAGACCAACAAGAGAACAACAACAGTATACAAGTGCCATGACAAGTCTCAGTTAGTCTAGCACAGAATACATAGCTATGTGTATTTTTTATTTTTTTTTCTTAAGAATAGAATAGACAAGAAAAGAAAAGGTAAGTGCTAATATTAGTTGGTCAAGTGCTGGCAAAAAAGATGAGTCTTTAGATGTTTTTTGAAAATGAGTAAAGACAGCTGTTCAAATTTAATAAAAAAAAAGTTAAAATCTGCCGAAAAATGTGGCTTTCATGTCATTGTTCTTCATGCTGTCACACTGTCACGACCTCCTGATGACAAAGGCAAAAAGTCTTTCTGTCTTTGGGCATGGCAGGATTGTTGAGCCGCACAAGCAAGTGCACACGCAACACGCCATCGCTGCCTAGGTTGAACTCAGTAAGACAGTAATTTTACATTTCTTAAAAGATCCTGAGAGTTATGGGACAAAAAAATCAAGTGATAGACCTCCCAAAAAATTCACCTGCACTGAAGTAGAGGATCCAATGGGCTGTCTGTGAAGACACAGGCTGATCCTCAACCCAAATTGATGCCCTTACTTATGCTGACTGCAGCCCAATAACCATAAGACGGCATCTGCAAGAGAAGGGCTTAAAGAACAGAAAACGTCTTCTCCCACACCACAAACTTGCCTGTTTGGAATTTGCAAGGGAGCACCAAACGTGTCATTGAAAGGTGGAAGAAAATTTTATTCTCTGATGAGAAAAATTTAGCCTGGATGGTCCTGATGGCTTCCAACGTTACTGGCATGACAAGGAGATCCCACTGGAGATGTTTTCTACGTGGCACAGCGGAGGCTCCATCATGAACTGGGGTGCTTTTTCCTTCAGTTGGATAATGGATCTTCAGGTTGTGCAGGGCGTCAGACCGTGGCTGGCTATGTGCACATGTTGCAGCAGGCAACAGTTTTGATTTTCAATACAGTTTTGAGAAGTATATTGTCCCTCCATTTACAATAAGTATCAAAACTGCTGCAGATCAGTACTTCTCATGACTTGGGATGGATAAAACAACATTGATCAGCTAAAACCATGGGGGAGAACCTTGGTTATCTGACACTTACACAGCAGTATCAGTCGTGGAGTGGTGGGGAGGGTCAGGATGCGCTCAACATCTGCTGCAGTGGCTGACATCTGTAGAACATAGACAACTGTGTACAAACTATAAATTAAATTGTGAGCTCAGTCATAGCAAATATCCTGTAAATAAATAATAATAAACAAAACGTACGTCAGTATGGAGTATCAGTCTCTCTATTCTTTCATCAATATAGGCCATCAGCAGCTGGTTGAGACTCAACTCTGCATCTTCACCATGGGTGACGACAGACTGCACATCTTTGTTATTTGATTTGGTCTGTAAATACTTCATAATTCCTTGTCCACATTCTTTAATGGACAGGTCCAAGGCATGTTACACGTTAATGTCAGTTAGTAACTCGAAGTGACTGTAGATACCCCTTTGGGTGAAAAGGTAAGGCCACTGGATCTTCAAGTCTTCAATGGAAGGTGATGGAGTCTGATTGATATGTTTACGCTGAAGACAGAAGGTTGCTTTTATAAGGTTTATCACTTCTGTCTTCTCAACACTGTGAATGCCTTCTTGTCTATAAATGGTCTCCATCTGTTGCCGCTTCTGCTCCAGCATCTGATACGTTTTATCTGATATCAGTTCCGGGTTAAAATGTGTATATCCATATGAATCACTTGGCCGCTGCAGTTGTCCAGGCAGTTTTGAAGTTTGGTGTCGCTTCAGTGTTCCAGCACGATTAATGTTCTCAATCCTTGTTTTCACTTGACAAAGGAGTAAAGTAAATCCACCTCCAATGATGACACCACCTGGTGTCATATCTGCAAAACTGTTGGGATGCTGCTTAATGATGTTGTGGCAGATGACAAGACATTCACTGTGTGTGGGGTTAGCTTCATATTTTCTAATTTCATCAACCAGGATACGTGTCATTTAGTGTCGCTTGTCAGGAGCAGGTCGCTTGCCATTGGCAATGGCTGACTGGACTTTTATCTCGAGGAATCTCAAAGGTTTCATACCACTTATTGGATATGTTGGCTGATTGGCTTACCTTGCTCAAACTACAAGGTCTTGATGCTCGTGAAGAGCTTGAGCTTGAAGGTTGTGGACTGGAGAGTGAAGACAGACTTGTGTCTGTTGACTCATCTGGCAATATTTGCAGATCAAGTGTGACTTGTGTAGTTTCTGTAACACATATGAAAATAAAATATATACGGTATTATTTTCACAACATTTGTTTGAATTTGAGAGGCAATTCCTTTTATTTGTTTTAAATTAAATTAGGGCATTGATAATAGAAACTGCCTTTGTGGAGAACTGTTGTTGACCCATATCCAGTGTAAACTATTTTGTTTTTGACTAATTCATGTTGCTTTAAAGGGACAGTTCACACAAAAAGTGAAAATTTGCTGTTAAAGTCCTCACCCTCAAACCTTCAAGATGTAGGTGACTTTTTTCAGTAAAACATTAAAGCAAATTTTTAGCTAAGACCTTGGTCGTTGGTGATTCATAAAATGCAAATCAATGGTAACCATCCCTTTGATAATAATAATAATAATAATAATAATAATAAAACATACAGGCAAAACAAAATTAAAACCTGTGGTTGCTGATGTTACACTGAGGTCTTATGAAGCTGAACAATCTGTCTGTTCAAGAAACTGAATATTTTTTACAACATTATTTCCTTCAATCCATAGCCTCAACAAATGATTATGAACACGTTCATGACAGTCTGGAATGCAAGATTTCTGTCACAATGATGTCTATCAAACTCTGGGAAATATATATATTTATATATATTAATCACAAAGATTATTTTGCTTTACAAGAATTCAGTGTATTGCCAGGAGCCATGGGTATTAATTTTGTTTTGCTTTGTTTGTTTGTTTTTGACTCTCAAAGGGATAATTAGCAGTTCCCTTCTCTAACACAACAGAGGGTGGGAACAGTGGCCCAAATTGAATGATACGTTCTGGATAATGATTTAGATAGTGATGCTTAGGCTTAAGTGGATGTTCCCCAAAAATTTGCATTCTGGTATGCAAATATTCATCAATCAGAACTCGTAAATAGGGCATTATATTTTATCACCAATCAATACTGCCAACATTCGCCGGAAACACCAATTCTGAACCGTATGTCCAGAGAGTTTTCCAGCCCCTGGGTTCACCTCAGAAGGTTTATTGTTGGCGTCATTGCCTAGATATTTAAATTGGTCTATGTGCTGATTTAACTCAACATAAGTGAACTCCTTCTCTTTTGAGACAAGGTTGTTGAGGTATAATGCCAAATCAGTGGAGAAAATGCCCTCAGAGAGGTCATGGGCAATGCAAGGTGGTAATCCGGGCTGACATACATGAAAAAATGTCAGCTCATTGTAGATGGAGTCAAATTTACCACAGTCACTTGAATCAACATTATGTCTCAGAGCCTCATGACTGTGGTGTGCGGTCAGGGCCCTTGGCCAGAGGACCTGTCAGAAATGCTTTCCAATCAACGTCACAATATCTATAAAAATGTGACGTCCTGCTGAAATTTTTAGTGAAGCCCTAAATATTGTGTTACCCCAAATTGTCACCTTATATGGCATAAAGGGTTCCCTTGCAGAGCTGGCCATTTGGCAAAGTTACTCCATTCAGCTCAAGCTCCTATAAATCTTTCACTAGATAGCCAAACACTAGATTCTGTCCAAAATGCTTATAGTCTTTTTCTCGACATAGCAGCACAAGTTGCATCTGATCAGTGCTCAGTCTATTGTATGGCAAAATATTTGCAAGGGTCAGATACATGGCTAAAATCTTATGCTTTTTCTTCCCTGACCCTAGGTTTACTACTTCAAAGGCATCTGATAAAGGATTATGCCTATTGAAGAGGTTGTGTGCTTGAGCAGCAAGATATTTTTTATATTTTTGCCATCCCACAAATCCTGTAAATTATTACCAAGCTGGACACGAGTTCCTGTTTGCTGCAGCTGCTCCATCACGTACTCTGAGGACAAGAGAGACTTTTTCTGCTGGTGGGTGTCTGTCACAATAGCCTCCCACTCCATGTTCTTGGAGGTTCCGCATCTGATGTAGACTCTGGTTAGAGCAGCACTCAACCACCGTATGCAGTGTTTTCAAAAGTGTCCCATGTAAGAGTACATGAACTTCAGAGATGTCTACAGTCATCAAAAGGCCACCTGCTCCCATGCTCTCCACTGTCCCAGGAGCTCCTCTGTCTTCTCTTAACAAGTCATAACTGACCACATGAGTACCTTCAAAGTACTTTGAGTACTTTTTTCTTTATTTTTTTTAAAACAGACTTTAATTCATCGTCACGTATCGTCTAGGGTCCATTAAAACCAAGACAGGTGCACTATCCTGACTGGAGTGCACTTTCCTGACCCAAGTCCCTCCTCTCCTGAGTTTATTCATTCAAAATATTCACATATATGCTCACTTTATTATGAAATATCTGAACATTTCTCCAAGGCCTGTGGTTTGGTACCACTGAAGAGCCTGCATAATGCATTCAAGACACTAGAGACCCTGTTCCAACATGTCTTTCATTATTTCTGTTTTTTGGAAAAGCAATGCCAGTCCCCAATTCATTGTGAAGTTATCGAAGGCGCTTTTTCACTCCTTGGCGTGTCCATGAGCTTTCATCTGGATACTCAACTTGGATGAAGGGGCAAATGGAAAGGAAAACCCAGGAAATTTCAGTGATCAGACACACCACCAACATGGGCAGAAGGTCTTGCTTCCTTTGGTCTTGCTCCCTTTCTAATCATTAAACAAAACAACCCATTTACTTACCATCTTCAGTTACCTCCTCAATACCAAATTTCACCTTCCATATTTCATTGCTCTATACTTACTTTACCATCCTCCTGTTTTCTTGTTTTTCTGCAGAGTCTGATGGCAAATGTGATCCCTGTCTGCCACTGCTTAGCTGATAAAGGTGATTGTCTTGGTCTCTGATGTGCCTAGGTGGTGGCCAATAATAAATAAGCAGATTATAACTAACAATGCAAGAATATTTATCATCCACTCTATGTGAGAATAAGGCAGGAAGGTGCTACTGGATTATATTCAATAAACAACTTGAAAAACATTATCACATGATAACATTATACTCTGCTTGATTTCAAAGTGTGTAAACTATCATTATCCTTTAATTTGAGATGTGCATGGACCTCTGATAATGAAAACACATATCTTGTCACATTATTATTATTAATATTACTATTATTATTATTACCCACAGATTCCACAAGTTTGTTGAGAATGCTCATATTCAGTAATCACAGAAAACAATGATAAGTCTACCTTTCATCCTTTCGTGTGCTTAACGTTCAAAGTTTAAGGTACTCTTGCATGACAGAAACACAGCTTGTCAAAGGACATCATGGGTAACATTATTTTCATGCTTGTTTTTTTTCTTCATATATATGTATGAGCTTCTCCAGGTTTCTGTAGGTACCAGGAGAAACAAGACTTACACCAACAGTCTGACTGGCGTCCAATGGAGCTGCTGGTTTTACAGGTCAGAGTGACTGTTTGTCCATACTGTCAAGGCAAGTACAGTAAAGAAAGAGCATTTGAATTTTTTTTTTTTTTTTTTTTTAAATCAGGGTCAAGGGAGACCAAGGACTGGAGGATGTACAGATTGCCAGGTTCATGTTTTCTTCAAGATGCACTGACCAACATAGTTTCATATCTGGTAAAAGCGTCCATAATCAAAGGTAAAGCGATATGAGGTATGGTGACCCTGTTTTAGTTACCCTTTCACCACACTGCTGTTTATGTATTAATCTAAGTGGATTGTTAATTATGCATTTAACTGCTAAATCTTCAGGACATCAAAGAGCCATATCTAGACTGGGATATAGCTGTGTTTTTTTATTCCTTTTTTTTTCACTTCATATTTGTAGAAAAAAAAAACTGACAAAACAAATGCAGTTCTTTGGCAGGGAAATTAGGACCAGTTGAATTCAGCAGGTGTTTGAGTGCCCTCAACACATCCAAACTCATAGGGGGTTAAAATTCTTGAACAACAGCTCTGAAATCTTTGTTTTCAAAAAAGAACAAAAAGAACATAAGTAAATATATTGGAATTGAATGTATTGAAAGTTTCTTTTCAATAAATAGGAATACATTTTCATATACATCATAATGAATGGACTGATCTTGATAGTAGATGACTAGTAACGCTGTAAATCATATGCAAACATGATGAAACCTGTATTTAGTAGGAACATAGATTAAACAAACCTTTAAATATTACAATGTATCTGTTTACAAGATTAAAGATAAAACACCTTTTGAAAACTTTACTGTTATTCCTTTAGCTTTATTTTATATATGTATATATATATATATATATATATATATATATATATATAAACCTGATTCCAAAAAAGTTAGGACACTGTAGAAATTGTGAGAAAAAAAGGAATGGAATAATTTACAAATCTCATAAACTTATATTTTATTCACAATAGAATATAGATAACACATCAAATGTTGAAAGTGAGACATTTGGATTTCATGAGAGCTACACATTCCAAAAAAGTTGGGAAAGGTAGCAAGAAGAGGCCGGAAAAGTTAAATGTACATATAAGGAACAGCTGGAGGACCATTTTGCAACTTATTAGGTCAGTTGGCAACATGATTGGGTATAAAGAGTCTCTCAGAGTGGCAGTGTCTCTCAGAAGTCAAGATGGGCAGAGGATCACCAATTCCCCCAATGCTGCGTCGAAAAATAGTGGAGCAATATCAGAAAGGAGTTTCTCAGAGAAAAATTAAAAAGAGTTTGAAGTTATCATCATCTACAGTGCATAATATGATCCAGAAATTCAGAGAATCTGGAACAATCTCTGTGCATAAGGGTCAAGGCCAGAAAACCATACTGGATGCCCATGATCTTCCGGCCCTTAGACGGCACTGCATCACATACAGGAATGCTACTGTAATGGAAATCACAACATGGGCTCAGGAATACTTCCAGAAAACATTGTCGGTGAACACAATCCACCGTGCCATTCACCGTTGCCGGCTACTTAAAACTCTATAGGTCAAAAAAGAAGCCATATCTAAACATGATCCAGAAGCGCAGGCGTTTTCTCTGGGCCAAGCCTCATTTAAAATGGACTGTGGCAAAGTGGAAAACTTTTCTGTGGTCAGACGAATCAAAATTTGAAGTTCTTTTTTTTTTTGGAAAACTGGGACGCCATGTCATCCGGACTAAAGAGGACAAGGACAACCCAAAGCTGTTATCAGCGCTCAGTTCAGAAGCCCTGCATCTCTGATGGTATGGGGTTGCATGAGTGTGTGTGTGGCATGGGCAGCTAACACATCTGGAAAGGCACCATCAATGCTGAAAGGTATATCCAAGTTCTAGAACAACATTTGCTCCCATCCAGACATCGTCTCTTTCAGGGAAGACCTTGCATTTTCCAACATGACAATGCCAGACCACATACAGTACTGCATCAATTACAACATCATGGCTGCGTAGAAGAAGGATCCGTGTATTGAAATGGCCAGCCTGCAGTCCAGATCTTTCACCCATAGAAAAACATTTGGCGCATCATAAAGAGGAAGATGTGACAAAGAAGACATAAGACAGTTGAGCAACTAGAAGTCTGTATTTGACAAGAATGGGACAACATTCCTATTCCTAAACTTGAGCAACTTGTCTCCTCAGTCCCAAGACATTTGCAGACTGTTATAAAAAGAAGAGGGGATGCCACACACAGTGGTAAACATGGCCTTGTCCCAACTTTTTTGAGATGTGTTGATGCCACAGTGAAATTTAAAATCAACTTATTTTTTCCTTAAAATGATACATTTTTCTCAGTTTAAACATTTGATATGTCATCTATGTTGTATTCTGAATAAAATATTGAAATTTGAAACTTCCACATCATTGCATTCTGTTTTATTCACAATTTGTACAGTGCCCCAACTTTTTTTGGAATCGGGTTTGTATATGTGTGTGTGTGTGTGTGCATCATTACAGCCTGTAAAAAGGGTTCACTAGTAATCAGAAGACTTCCTGTTAATGAAGTATCTGGAATAGATCTACTCTGGTGGTGATTATTAGGAGACCATGATTGACAAGAGCCAGTGGAGGGAATTTGGCCAGGACACTGGGGATACACCCCTACTCTTTACGAGAAGTTCCATGAGATTTTTAGTGACCACAGAGAGTCAAGACCTCGGTTTAACGTCTCATCCAAAAAACGGTGCTTTTTTACCATATAGTGTCTCCGTCACTGGGGCATTAGAACCCACACAGACCACCTCCTGCTGACCTCACTAACACCTCTTCCAGCAGCAACCTCGTTGTCCCAGGAGGTCTCCCATCCAGGTACTGGCCAGACTCAACCCTGCTTAGCTTCAGTGGTCAACTAGTCTTGGGCTGCAGGGTGATATGGCTGCAGCTGACAGTAGGTGATGGGGTCTGAAGAGTTTTTTTTTTTTTTTAAATCTTTGGAAACTTTGATAATTATTGTCATTGTGTTGTTTGTCATCCTCCCATCAACAGCTGCAGTATCTCTCAGCTGTATCAGTGCAGTCACTGTGACTCTGACTGACGGAGGTTTTTGTACGACTCTTTATCACTGTGTGAACACCGGACCACTGTGGTAACTCTGACAGTAATAATCTCCTGTATCTTCAGTCTGGACTCCACTGATGGTCAGAGAGAAATCACTTCCATAGTTTGAACCACTGCCACTGAATCTAGATGGAGTTCCTGACTGAAGGCTTCTTATGTAATAAATGAGGAGTTTAGGGGCTTCTCCAGGTTTCTGCTGATACCAAGACACACAGTCACTGCAGCCAGAAATCGGCTGACTGTTTTTTACAGCTGATTGTAATAGTTTCTCCTTGTTTGATGAATTTTATTGCTGGATTCTGAGTCACTGTCACTTGTCCCCAGATCTCTGAAATAAGACATTTTAATCATTTAGTTGTTCCTAGAGAGTACATGTTCATGAGATGTATGTAATTGTTTACTTTGCAATGTCACTTATTATAAGATATTTACCCTGCATGCAAAGAACCAGTGTCC
The DNA here is from genome assembly GCF_018340385.1 of Cyprinus carpio. Classification (NCBI taxonomy): domain Eukaryota; kingdom Metazoa; phylum Chordata; class Actinopteri; order Cypriniformes; family Cyprinidae; genus Cyprinus; species Cyprinus carpio. The sequence continues at coordinate 16,738,293 of NC_056596.1, read as the reverse complement.
AGATGAGGATGATGATGTTAGCCATTGTTGTTGTTGTGTCTTGTGTGATGATGAAGATTGTGTTCTGTTCTGCTCTCAGTCATGAAGTGTTAAACTCACAGCACTATAAACACTCTCAGAGCACTGAAGCATGTGCTGATGATGCAAAGAAGTGGGCAGGATTAAATACAGCTTGAGGCTGCTCAACAAACAGGCATATACACTAGTCGGGATTATTGGGATATATATTTTCGGTACATCTTGTCCCGTTTTTATTTTGGACCGTTGAGGGCCGGTGATAACATGAAATTAACTTAAAATATTTGTTAGATGAGTAGTATCACATCGGCACATGTGCTTTTTATGACAGCCATTCTTATCACACACATGGCTTTACTCGTAACCACAGTCTTCATCTACACGGAGTGAATAATATTCAGCCAAAGTATCAGTCACTGATGTGTACCTCTAGTGCAGAGTTAAATGTGTGTCAACTCTGTCTGCCAAAACACACACACCATTGGAAAACGCACTGCTGCTCCCCTCTTCTCTGCAGAAACATGGAGGACAAGCCGCATTTCGAAGCATGCTCAGCTGGTATTGTTTCACAAAAACCCTATTTTGAGGGGACACTGTATGAGAGAGATCATCAGGACTCATAATCACGCCGTCATATGGAGTCTAAGCAACAGCACTGGGAAGTTCTTGAGTCAAGAGCTGTTCGGCAGAATTAGTGATTGGATTTCCTCTGAAGCTCTGTCGTTGTTCAGTGAATCATTTGATGACTGCAATTTTAGTCATGTATTTCAGCAGCAAAGCTTCTTCTGGTTCAGGTTGTTGACATGTTTGTTAAGAACTCTACCTCCTGGAGTTTTGATTTCACACGAGTATGAATGCAAACTCTTTTGTTACGATGTTTTCATCAGATGAATAAAAACGTGATGAAAAATGTTAGGGCGGGCCTGAACTAAACTGGTTCTTCGCAGTAACGCGATGGTTCGGAGGTTAGATGCTAGGCCTCCATTTTTCAGAGGTTCTCCACGCCTGAAAACATTTAAATGAACCGTTGCCCTGTAAAAAAGTTTTTAAAATTTTGAACGTACAGAATTACGGTTAATATGTAACAGATTGAAGAGAACAGTAATATTTAAATTCTGAAACTGTGTCAGGCAGGTTTCGATGCAGTCAGAAAAACTGTTAGCTCATTCACTTTTTCAATACTGACAGAACGAGCTATGAGTGTCAAAAGCACTGGTGGATTTTTTCAAAATTGCTGTTTTGCTGCAACAATTCTATATACCGCCATAAACACATCTCATTTTTTATTGACTAACATCAATTACAACTAAAATCGAAGATTGTAGTTTGCAAAGGTGCTTTAGAGCTACCCCCGACACTGTAGCCAGAGTGCCACCACCTCAGTCAATGAAGCTGAAATCTGGGGTTTGCACATGATCTGCGAGGACAATTCAGCTGCGTCTAATAACCAAGAGGATTTATACAATCTCTCCACTCAACACTGATTAATTTCTAAATTGAGATAATTTGTAGTCACATAATCTCAGTTTCTCTGTTGATTGTTACATTTTGATTGTTGAAATCCTCTGACCTAACTAACCAGTAAAGGACTTTTTAGGGACATAAAAAAGTACACATGACAGGGGATTAAAAGCAGGGTAACATTTGTAGTAGAGGGTGATTTCATTTATGAGGTTTTCATTGAAAATCCATTATGTAAACTGTGTAATTTGTATAACATTCAGTGTGTAAGAATGTTGATCTGGTTGTTTTTCAACTCTAAAGAAAGCAATATACGTTTCCAGACTTTGATTCGGAGCTGCAGTCATGGCAGTTGTAAGTTTGATTGACTAAAAATCAAATGTAGTTACAATTATAACAGGACATCAAATTGTAAAACTTTGATGTTGGGGGTTCATAATACAAGACTGAAGTGGAATAATAAGCATTAGTTGTGCTTTAGTACATTGTCTTTTCATTGTTGATAAGTGTTGATTAATTGTATGAGCAGCTGTGTTTTTGTGTAGTTTGTATCATATATATAATATATATATATGACTATATGACGGAGGTATATATATATACTATCTTGCATATACTGTATATATATCAGCTTACTGATGATGAAGTAAGATGACAATGATAAGCTGTTGTGATTTTTACTGCGTTCCAATGCGTCTGCTGCTGAAATCATGTTGAAATGATGTGAATGCTGCAGGGCAAAGAGTGCTGGAGCTGCAGTGTGTTTTCTTTGTGTTTGAAACTGTAATGTTTAGTGTTTGTCTCCTGTTTTCTGGTAAGGCACAGTGAGAGCCCAGTGGTACTCTGCTGCCGCCCTCTTCCAAATGCAGATCTCCTGGTTTTCAGCTGCACTGCTCTGACTGCTCCAGGCTCTTACTCTCCACAGGGGGCACTGGTGAGCTGGACACTGGACGGTCAGAGTCACCGAGGGGGTTGTGACCAGCACAGAGAGCGAGCAGGACGGCCGCTACAGCCGCAAGTAGTTTCCTAACCCTCAGCAAAGCCGCTGGAGAAAGGGGAAGCTGTACGTACCTGCAGAGTAACACATGAGATGGAGTCTCCTCATGAAGGCCTCGTTTCCACAAGAGTCGCTGTTAGTCGCTCGCAGTGCTGATTGTTTCAGCACAGTGAACACGCTGCTCTCTCCCTGAAGATGAGCGTATCTGAGTGCCTGTATCAGGCAGGATTCACATGAAGTCTAGTTGCTGCAAAACTGTATCATTTACAACTCAATACTGAAAGAGAGCTCTAGTGTCAAAGCACTAGCTGATCTTTCAATCTGCTGTGTTTGCTGCAACATTCAAAAAAGCTTCTCAACAAACTCCATTTGTGTCTGACAACATCATTCAACCTAACAGATGAAGATGCAGTAGTGTTTGTCCAGGTGTTTTTCAGAAGCTCGATCAGTAGCAGTAAATCTAGTCAAATAAAGCTCTTGGGGTTTGAACATGGTCTCTGGAGACAGAGCTGCTCTATTTCTGAGAGGATCACAATCACTCCACACCTCACAATGCAAATGAGATTTTCAGCCCACCACTCCCAGTGTCTCTGTTTGATTGTGGACATGATCTGACTTGAAACAGACCATGTTTCACTTCTGCTGTATATGTAGGAGAGGGTGAAAAAATAAAACAAAAAGTAACACACGTAATCAAAAATAAATTATCAATAATTCAAACACTAAATCCGCGATAACAGCAAGTATTATTGTTTCTAACAACCTTAATTGTGTAAGAATGTAAATCTTTCTGTGGGTCAAATGGAAAGCATCACGTCCAGACAGCAGAAGTGTCTGAATGCAATCTGTTCAGTTTGATTGACAGGGATCATATATTACACCTAAACATGATGATCTTATTAAAACACTGACTCATTCTCTTCAGAAATACAATACTGATGTTAATAATAATGATATTGTGTTATTAGTGTTTGTGTTGATCAGTGTTGTGTGTGATTGTGTTTATGAGCAGCTGCAGTATCTCTCAGCTGTATCAGTGCAGTCACTGTGACTCTGACTGACGGACGGGTTTTTGTACGACTCTTTATCACTGTGTGAACACAGCTTTACTGCATCAACAATCTCCACTACACTCATTCTCAAATCCAAATATGATCACATTAAAAACAAAGATCTCTTTACAAATAAAATTCCATGATGATCGCTTCCGTTTCCACTGAATCTAGATGGAGTTCCAAGTATGGAAGGGTTTTGATGTTGTAAACTAAAAGTTTAGGAGCTTCTCCAGGTTTCTGTTTAGTACCAGGAGAGACAAGACTTACACCCAACCGTCATGACTGACGTTTCCAATATGAGCTGCTGGTTTTACAGGTCAGAGTGACTGTGTCTTCCGTTCTGAACATGTTTCTCTGTTGGAGTCTGAATTACTGGTTTGTCACCTGTCCCTACAGAACCTGAAGAACGAACAATTAAAAAGACATGAAATTGAAAAAGTTTTTAAAATTATTTAACTGCATAAATTAATCAAATTTTAACGGTCTTACCTTGAAGAAATGCATCCCTAAGATCAAAATCACGATAATGAATGTCCATTTTAGTTGTTGGTGCCTGTTAGCCATGATAAACAGTTGTTAAACTCACAGCACTATAAACACTCTCAGAGCAATGAAGCATGTGCTGACATATGCAAAGTGACTTCTCTATATTTTGGATACTTTACACCTGAAGCTGATTGATCTGTCGCAAGATATAACACTTTCTGAAGGCCCCTAGATCAATTTCCACTCATTAGCGGTTACACAGATGGAACACTTTCGATTTAGCTCCGCTGCTTTCGATAGCTGTGTTGTCGTGCTCGTTCAGCGCCTTTTTGGGCTTGTCGCAGGCGACAACTATTTCATCCTTTCCCTAACTACATGATTACTACTACGTTTATAAATCATTCAGCTCATCCCTTGAACATGATTTCTGCTAGAATCCTCGATATTGTGGGGAGAAAACCACACACAGTGGATATGATGACGTAGCATCCTCGTTGTTCGAAAGCTTTTGAATGCATAAGCCCTCCTAGTGGAGAACGGACCCGTGAGATATTGTGTCAGCCCCGTGCCTTTGAAAACCTCTGATTTACTAATTACTGAGTTGAATGCAGTACAGAATGCAGTACTCTCTTACATAACTGTTTACTGACTATGGATGATTTAATTAAATAAATGGATATTTAATTGCAGTGTTTTGAACTGTAGCGTCTGGACCAATCAGACACACCATTTTTCATTTGATTTAACAAATCAATTATTCATTAGATTAACCAATGATCACAGATCCCTCTAAATATACTAGGTGCCAGGATGTCTGTGAACGACACAAGGCCCCTGGTTACCATGGCAGCCAAGGCCCTTCAGCCAGATCAGATAAACCTTTATGACCTAATGGCATGTTTTGAGAGTTCTCCCTCTCAATACATTTTCCATAGGAAAGACACATAACGCTCAGCATAATTTGACTTTAAAAGGCTCACAGTTCCATTCCGGCTAGTTCTTCTTTTCCTTCTTCTGCTAAGAGTATGTGAGCTAGAACACTTCTGTAACCTGCTAAGTCTGCGCCAGTCCTCGTGCCTTGACTTTTCATTCACCAAAGATTTTAGTGTCTCAGATTATGTCTCTCTGAGCTCTTTTTCACTTTCCACTGGAAGAAACTCCCAATCACCATCGAGTCAGGACATCTTTGGAGTTCATCACTCTTCAAAACCGGAAGAACATGATCACGACTCCTACACCACCGAACCTCCAAACCATCAAGATTTTGCTCAGGTGGTTAACTGACTCGCAAGTATAGTAGATTTAACCAAAAAAAACAGCTCAGAATAATCTACACACCCCGTTAAAAAACTCTCTTAATATTTTCACTCACTTGTTTAACACAAAAGTATCATCCATCAAATCTCATCTACTCCTGGACATGATGGTATCATCCATAGACTAGTTTGCCCCTTTCCCCTGTATGAGTGATTATATGTATGTTTGTTTGTGTGTTTGTTTGTTAGACTAGTTTGCGTTAGTGTTTAGTTAATAAAACTCTTGTGCACAAATTACATGAGCTTCTGATTCTGCCTTGCAAATTAATGTCACTTACGATTTTTAGTTGATTAAATTCTGCTACAGTTACTACTGGCAGCTCATATAAATAATTCTATTTAATCATAATTAATTGTAATTATTTATATACATTTCTCTTTTGAGCTTAATTTACTACAGACCGTACTCCTGTGTTCAGTTTTCTGGCATCCCTCTGAACTTCACGCTGTTGTCACAACACGGAGGAAATGGACGACAGGTTGTACAGGTAAAAATGTGTCTTTATTCCAGTCACCCATGAAGGACAGATAAACAGTAATCCAACTACACTGACTGTCAACACACTCTCAACAGGTAAATTATTTCCTTCTTTAATTTAAATACAAATTTGAACTAAAACTGACACCCAATCATGCCAAAATGATGAACTTAAAATCACCACATATCATTAGCTCAGTGATCCAACTACACAGACTGTCAACACACTCTCAACAGGTAAATGATTTCTTTCTTAAAATGTCTATTATTTTTAACTTTTAATGATCAAAAATGTCACTATTTTTTAACTTTTAAACTGTAACTGGTTTCCTAAACATAAAGGCAGAGAGTGTTCCGCTTTTGTTGCAGCTCATTAAGGATGCTCTCTTTCTTCTCCACTAAGTAACATAAACAAATGGAATTGGAGGGTTGACATTGTTATTCTAAATTATTCAGTTGTTTATTTCAGATGCTGTCAAGATCCTATAAATCCTATAACCTCAAAATGGAAGGAGGCACATTGTTACTCTAAACTCAGTTGTTTATTTCAGATGCTGTCAGATCCTATAACCTCATCCTCTGCAGAGAGAAACTGACACTCAATCACACTAAATTACACATAATAATGGACTTACAGGCATCATAGTGGATTATAAAAATACAGCATTTCATTTGAACTTGGTCTTCATTACACTATTTTCTGTTTCTATTTTTGTTTTACTTTTTTAAATATTTATGTTCAGTGTCTAACAACCGTTATTAGATCACTGTCATTTTTGTTAGAGTTTCACGTCATTAAATAAAATAAAAGTACCTAATTGACATGAAATGCTGTTGTTGTTGTTGTTATTTTTATGAAAACCTTAATAGACGCTATAAGATATTATAAGTCCAGGCAGATAGAGGGGTAAAAAACAATAGTAATAAATAATTTATTCAAATAATATTAATAAAACTAATATTAATTATATAAATATACTAATTCTAATGAAAATAAACTATCATTAGGTTATTTATAACACCATTAATGTCCTATAGCATTTTCAAAGCATGGCTCTTTATGGAACCCTATAAAAAGGGTTCTGTTTAGCACCGAAAAATGGTTCTGCTATTGTTACAAGCTGAAGAAACCTTTTCTGGTACTGTTTAGAACCATTTTTCTTAAGAGTGTATTCGATTCCCTCCCACATTATTATTACTACTTAAATAAAAAAGTTTAGGAATTTTTTTTTAGGAATGGTTAAAAGATTTAAAATCAGGTTTTCATTAATAACTATCCTAAGAATGATGTTAACCCACTAGTAATGACTCAACTGTTACCAAATCACTCAGAAGGAATTACTATCCAAAACCTTACAGAAACCTCAAAAGGGTTCAGTGACTTCAATCATTCAATCATTTCCTGCTTTTCAGTTTAAAATACTGTTCCAAATAATTTGGAATTCTTTCTGAATGATTTGGTAATATTTGTGTAGTAAAATACTTGAAGAGTAAAATATATGTGCGCACTTAGCTGAGGAAAAATGTTGGACTGAAAAGGTTAATATTTATGCCATTTAATTTGGGGTAAATAACATACATGATTGATAAACAAACCTCTGAAATATTTGATTGTGATTGGTCAAGCAAGGCATTCTGTGGTGCAATTTTGCACATTGAATCAGATCTTAAGGCAAGAATGAAAAGGTTTTACAAATGTATATACATACATACAGTACAGGTCAAAAGTTTGGAAACATTACTATTTTTAATGTTTTTGAAAGAAGTTTCTTCTGCTCATCAAGCCTGCATTTATTTGATCCAAAATACAGAAAAAAAAAAAGTAATATTATTACAATTTAAAAAGATTGTTTTTAAATTGATTATACTTTAAATTGTCATTTATTTCTGTGATGCAAAGCTGAATTTTTAGGATCTTTATCACATGATCCTTTAGAAATCATTCTAATATGATGATTCATTATCAAAGTTGGAAACAATTCTGCTGATTAATATTTTTTCAGAACATGTGATACTTTTTTAGGATACTTTGATGAATAAAAAGTAAAAAAAAAAAAAAAAAAAAAAAAAAAAAAAAGCTATGTTTTTAAAATATAAATATGTTGTAATAACAATATACACTACTGGTCAGTAATTTGGGGTCAGCAATTTTTTTTCTTTCTTTTTTTAAATGAAATCAATACTTTTATTCAGCAAGGATGTGTTAAATTGATAAAAAGTGATAGTAAAGAAAATATATTATTAGAATATATATTATTAGAATTTTTTTTTTTTTTTTTTTTGAATAAATGCAGTTCTTTTTAACCTTTTATTCATCAAATATATTAGACAGCAGAACTGTTTCCAACACTCATAATAAATCAGAATATTAGAATGATTTCTAAATGATCATGTGATAGACTGGATGTTACATGTGACACTGAAGGCTGGAGTAATGGATGCTGAAAATTCAGCTTTGCATCACAGGAATAAATTATTTTTAAATGTATTTGTTGATCAAATAAATGCAGCCTTGTTGAGCATAAAAGAGTTCTTTCAAAAACATTAAAAATGTAATTTTTGATCAAATAAATGCAGGCTTGATGAGCAGAAGAGACTTCTTTCAAAAACATTAAAAATAGTAATGTTTCCAAACTTTTGACCTGTACTGTATATGTGTGTGTGTGTGTGTGTGTGTGTGTGTGTGTGTGTGTGTGTGTGTGTGTGTGTGTGTGTGTGTGTGTGTGTGTGTGTGTGTGTTTTAAACATCACTGTTGATCAGTGTTGTGTGTGATTGTGTTTATGAGCAGCTGCAGTATCTCTCAGCTGTATCAGTGCAGTCACTGTGACTCTGACTGACGGAGGTTTTTGTACGACTCTTTATCACTGTGTGAACACCGGACCACTGTGGTAACTCTGACAGTAATAATCTCCTGTATCTTCAGTCTGGACTCCACTGATGGTCAGAGAGAAATCACTTCCATATCCACTGCCACTGAATCTAGATGGAGTTCCTGACTGGAGGCTGTTAACTGTATATATCAAGGGTTTCGGAGCTTCTCCAGGTTTCTGTAAGTACCAGGAAAGACATGGTGGGCTGCAGCCTGTTAAAGGAGTGCTAGCGGTGCATCTCATCACTACAGTCTTTCCTGCTTCAGTTGTTTGAACTGCAGGAGTTTGAGTAACTGTGATCTGTCCACTGGAGCCTGAAAGAGAAATATATAGGATTCATATACAGTATGTTCATCAAGACAAATACAAACATTTGGTTTCATATTATAATGTACAGTTTATGTTAGCTAACTTTATAATTTATACTGCTTTATCCAAATTCTCATGTACCTTGTATACAGCAGAGCAATGTCCAGGTGAGGAGGATGATGTTGTTCATTGTTTTGTCTTGTGTGATGATGAAGATCGTGTTCTGTTCTGCTCTCAGTCATGAAATGTTAAACTCACAGCACTATAAACACTCTCAGAGCACTGAAGCATGTGCTGATGATGCAAAGAAGTGGGCAGGATTTACATATACATATACATATAATGGAAGATGAATGCTCTGCGAACAGCCAGTGTGCATTTTCTGTTAAACTGTAGCATATATAGAGATGAGTTTAGTATGTGCAAAATAAAGATGCATCATCTAATCTATCATTAGAGGAATTAAACAGAATAGCTGAATACCAAATTTATTTTCTGCCTTTTTTTATTATTATTTTTTTCATGAATGTATAAAAATCATCTCATATGATGTTTAGAAAGGAGCTGCATTTTCCCCCATCATCATAATGACTGAGCTGTCTATGAAGTATAATTATAAAAAACAAAGAGGTCAAAGGTCACCTCAGATAAGCTTTGAGGACAGAAATCTCCAAGTGGATGAACCTTGGTGAAACAGAGTGGACCTCTATTCTGTCTCCTTTTAATTTTTTTTTTTTAATTTTTTTATGTAACTCTTTCGAAAATGCAGTACTGTCTGAACAAAACAATTCACTAAAAAGAATAGGGCTTAAGTCACACACAGGATTGTTTAGGACAAAGAGCGCAAAGGAATTAATTTGAATAAATTGACTCATGATTATTTATCACCACATATGAGACAGAGAGCCAATAGAATGTCTGTTTTGTTATCCTTTATTATAGGCATAATTTCCTATCAATGTTTTGCAGAATTGTGTAATCTTCAGAAATGCAGTTTGAATTAAAATCTTTTTTGTTATTGAGAAGGCAGTTATCATTTGGCGCAAAGAATATATAACAAAGATACTGTGCTGTTGTTATATGTGTGCATTGCATAGGTTTGTGTTTTAATTCTCAAATTATTTTTAAATATAATAAATATTAATTCAGTTTTTGAATGCAACTCTGTAGACAATGGATGATATTTTGGGATGTTGAGCATCAAGCCTTTAGTCTGTTCAGCCTCTATAGTGGTTAAACTAACTGCTACACAAGTCAAAGACCACTTTCTGGCCAGAGAAAGCTTGAAGGTCCAATCTCACAATTAACCAACTGTTAACTACAACATTTGCCTGAATAAACTCCTAATTGGCTTAAATAATTATGGGGTAGGATAAAGGGATCTAAATATATGGTCAAAGAGGGCATTAATATTGCTTTATAGTATCAGTGAACAGTCAATATGCAATAATATGCATGCTATTTATAGTGAGACATTGGTTCTTAAAAGTGTTACTGTATTTTGTTTTATAATATAATAAATGTTATGGACATTTTTTGCATCTGAATAAACTCATAGTAATTTGCTGCCAGTACATATTTAATTCATTATTAGGGGATAGAGTTCTGCACTGTAATATAGGATCTAGAGACAAGCCACTGATCACATTTTAACACATAAGCAGCTGCAGTATCTCTCAGCTGTATCAGTGCAGTCACTGTGACTCTGACTGACGGAGGTTTTTGTATGACTCTTTTTCACTGTGTGAACACAGCTTTACCACTGATCACATGTGCACTCTGACAGTAATAATCTCCTGTATCTTCAGTCTGGACTCCACTGATGGTCAGAGTGAAATCACTGTTAGATCCACTGCCACTGAATCTAGATGGAGTTCCAGTGAAACGGCTTGTTGCCCAGTATATGAGGAGTTTAGGAGCTACTCCAGGTTTCTGTAAATACCAGGCTAACTCATCACCATTATTCATTTTACTGCTGGTTTTACAGTTTATTCTGACTTCTTGTCCTGGTTGAGCTGTTATTGATGGACTCTGAGTTACAGTGATCTGTCCTCTACACTGAAAGAAAGGGGGAAAAAAGACAAGAATTAAAATGATGTATATTTCACATTTTAAAATAATTACTGCAATTGTTATGACAGTTTTGTTACAAACCTTGAGCAAACAGTGTGAAAGTCCAGATGAAGATGATGATGTTGTTAATTGTTGTTGTTGTTTTGTCTTGTGTGATGATGAAGATTGTGTTCTGTTCTGCTCTCAGTCATGAAGTGTTAAACTCACAGCACTATAAACACTCTCATGCAAAGTGTCTCTATGTAAATGCTCTTCATACACAGAACAGACAGCTGTCAGTTTCAGACCTCAGATGAATTTCTTCATGCATGGTCATGTTCTGCAAAACATGTGAGGCTTTAATACTTGTGATGATTGTGAACTACAGAAATCAGACAGATATTTGGTATAACAAAAAATGTTGACATGCTTTAAAAAAAAAAAAAACACATTATTTTTCAAATACTGTATATTATTGTAGGTCCTCTATAAGTCCCTTCTACAAAGTACCTCCTTCTGACAAGCTCTGATTGGCCAACTGACCCAGTGCATTGTGATTGGCCGAACATTGCAAGCACTCATCGGAAATGTAACGCCCCTTTCCATAATCGCGAGCTTCATCTTTCAAAATAAATGTAAAAACAGTTAATAATGTCCTTAGTTTTACCATCAGTTCAAGCCCAAAAGGAGAGCAGAGTGGCGTGACAGAGACAGTGATGAAGCTTGTATGTGTTTGCAGTACACAAGCCACGGACGGTCAAGACAGCTGACTCCACTGTGATTTGACCGTCTCTCTCTCTCTCTTCCTCAAACACACACACACACACACACGATGCACAAAACTCCACAATTTGAACAGTCAACAGAAAATACTTAAACTAATAACAAAATATACTCACAGTAGCTGATTCAGAAGCGCCAGATTGTCATAGCAAAGTCAGAATTACCTCCTCTCCTAGGTTCACAAAACGGTCGTCCACGGTGCGATGCTGTTCTGTTGTAAGTAATCTTAAAGATTCCTAAATGCATCTACTTTCAGAAGGCCAAATAAAGTGCTTTTGCTTTCGCCTAGATACACACAGCATCTCCCTGACATGGCTGCTTCAACACTAACTGCAGTTAATGAAACCATGGCTTCTTTCTTTGCTTGAACATTTGGACGGCAAGTTGCCTAATATGTGGCCTATAAACAATTGACATTATGGGAGATGGATCAACTAGGTTGGCTTAGGTACAATGCGCATTAGCGTTCACTTTAAGATTATTGTCAGCAGCTATCACATTTGTTTGATTTCACACAAACGTAATATCAAGTAAAAGACTGCAAATTTCAGACATTTTGCAGAATAGCTCAGATGAGAACAATAACACAAGTAGACAAGCCCTGTTTACACTAGTGCATTTTCATTTTAAAATGGCATTTTAAAATGAAAACAATAAACATCCACAATCCACTACTAAACAACCAAAAACGCATGTCACATGACAATTCGTGCAGGTACAACCATGTGCATGATGTTATTGTTTACACTGTTGTCAGGGATATGTTGTGGATCAAACAATTTTAGTGATGGGTCGGATACACAGAGAGAATGTGGGCAGCAGCCGTCATTTTCAAAAGTCTCTGTTTTGGTCCATTTTAGTGATGGGTCGTTCTTGAACGATTTGTTCATTTAAACAAATCTTTACTATGACTCTGGAACGATTTCATGCACAACATCCATTAGGTTCTGTACAAGAAATAGAAATTATTAGTTCATCTCTTGAGTCTTCGGGTCCGAGTCGTTCGATCTTTTGTCACATGACGTGAGAGCAGCAATGGATACAGAGATTAGTTAAAGGGGTCATATGATGCGATTTTAAATTTTTCCTTTCTCTTTGGAGTGTTACAAGCTCTTGGTGCATAAAGAAGATCTGTAAAAATTGCAAAGACTAAAGTCTCAAATCCAAAGAGATATTCTTTATAAAAGTTTGGACTTGTCCACGCCCCCCCTAAAACAGCTCGTTCTAACCAACCCCCACAGCTCTACATCACCATGTGGGAAGATTTGCATAACGCCTCCCAAATGTTCACCCAAAGAAAGAAGGCATACCTTTTATTCTCGCCGGCGCCATTTCATGGAGAAGTGTGTTACATTCATGTGTGTTACATTGTGAAAGTGAAACTACTTTGTTTGGCCTTCCAAAAGAGCACGATATCCGCTTCGTCATGCCTAGAGCTGATCCGTGCTGGTAGCTGAGGAAATACATCAACTTCACGCTCACCGTGGACGAAGCGGAGTCCAGCCGCAACCCCCGGCCACTCCTTTGTCGAATCCAGGTTCACATCAGACACTTGAAACATTTGGCCAATCACAATGCACTGGATAGCTGGCCAATCAGAGCACACCTCACTTTTCAGACGGATGAGCTTTGTAAAAAACGACCCATTTCAGAAGGCGGGGCATAGAGGAGAAACAATAATGTACATTGTGGAAAATAATGTTTTTTGAACCTTAAACCTCATAAACACATTTCATTACACCAAATACACAAAATAATGTTCTTTTTAGCAACATCATATGACCCCTTTAATAATTCCTAACCTTGTTTACAAACAAGTGTGTTTCTTTACTCTTACAATTAAGTAACGTTTCTGGTCTCAAATTTTATTTGAGCATATAGCTTTTTATTTCTTACAGTTTATACATTTGTGAATTTCTTTTCCATAACATATTTGGTAATAAAGAGTTGGTTAATGCTTTAAACTTCCTTTTGTTGATGGAGGAAATCACTTTGATAATTCCTAAATATAACACAACGTTACAAGATACTGATCTGGGAAGCAATCATGTGACAAATGAATGAACAAATTGAAACCGAAGACTCAAGAGGTGAACTAATCAATTATCTTTCCGGTAAAGACTGCATAGCCTCTAGTCTATGGAGCTGTCACATGATGAACAAACAACTCGAACCTGAAGACTCGAGAGGTGAATAATCATTTCTCTTTGATACAAAGAACAAGAGGAACCAATAGCAAGATGACAAGAGGGCAAGGGAAGCATGACACAAACAGCATAAATCAAACTACAAAATAAGACATGAAAACAAGAACATGAAACAAAACCCCAAAACAGACATTACAGTTGGGGAATTTGGATGGTAACACATAACATTTGAATTATATTCTGCGGAATTGAACGAAATGACTTGAATAGGAACTGTTCATTTTGCTGAATGAGATTCAAAGATGCAAGTCAGTAAAATGATCTGAACTTCCCATCACTAGTCCGTTTACACTAAAACGCAACCCCGTCTCCAGTATTTTCTGAAGTCCCCATTTTTGAGGGGCGAAAACGCCAGAGTAGTGTAAAGAACAGGTGTAACAGTGGCAAAAGATATGCGTTTTAAAAAGAAAACGCACTAGTGTAAACATATCAGTCTGAAGTTCAGGATGGTGAGGAGTCTGTGAGGAGTCAAAGTAGCAATTCTTTAAAAAAAATGCTTATGTGGAAATAGTTTTATGAATTGTCAGCACTTTATCTATTGTAAAAAAAAAAAAAAAAAAAAAAATAGATTTTATGTTTTCCTGCCATTTGGTATTGACATGGACTGAAACTTGATGGTGAAAAAATAAGTAAATAGATATGTTTAAACATAATAATAAAATAATAACAAAAGAAAAAATCACTACTTTCTCTCTTTTCTATGTGTGTTCATAAACTAATTTGTAGGCCTAATTGTCATATTTGGCAATTGGCATTAGAAGTTATATTACTAATAATAGCAGTGGCTTATGAGAAGTTAATACCACAGAAAAAAAAAAATTAAAAATGTCTTTTTCGAAGCTGCTGTAAACTACAGGACCTTCTCAAAAACTTAGCATATTGTGATAAAAGTTCATTATTTTCCATAATGTAATGATAAAAATTAAACTTTCATATATTTTAGATTCATTGCACACCAACTGAAATATTTCAGGTCTTTTATTGTTTTAATACTGATTATTTTGGCATACAGCTCATGAAAACCCAAAATTCCTATCTCAAAAAATAAGCATATCATGAAAAGGTTCTCTAAACGAGCTATTAACCTAATCATCTGAATCAACTAATTAACTCTAAACACCTGCAAAAGATTCCTGAGGCTTTTAAAAAACTCCCAGCCTGGTTCATTACTCAAAACCGCAATCATGGGTAAGACTGCCGACCTGACTGCTGTCCAGAAGGCCATCATTGACACCCTCAAGCGAGAGGGTAAGACACAGAAAGAGAATTTCTGAACGAATAGGCTGTTCCCAGAGTGCTGTATCAAGGCACCTCAGTGGGAAGTCTGTGGGAAGGAAAAAGTGTGGCAAAAAAACGCTGCACAACGAGAAGAGAGGTGACCGGACCCTGAGGAAGATTGTGGAGAAGGACCGATTCCAGACCTTTGGGGACCTGCGGAAGCAGTGGACTGAGTCTGGAGTAGAAACATCCAGATCCACCGTGCACAGGCGTGTGCTTTTGAACCAGAAACAGCGGCAGAAGCGCCTGACCTTGGCTACAGAGAAGCAGCACTGGACTGTTGCTCAGTGGTCCAAAGTACTTTTTTCGGATGAAAGCAAATTTTGCATGTCATTCGGAAATCAAGGTGCCAGAGTCTGGAGGAAGACTGTGGAGAAGGAAATGCCAAAATGCCTGAAGTCCAGTGTCAAGTACCCACAGTCAGTGATGGTCTGGGGTGCCATGTCAGCTGCTGGTGTTGGTCCACTGTGTTTTATCAAGGGCAGGGTCAATGCAGCTAGCTATCAGGAGATTTTGGAGCACTTCATGCTTCCATCTGCTGAAAAGCTTTATGGAGATGAAGATTTCGTTTTTTCAGCATGACCTGGCACCTGCTCACAGTGCCAAAAACCACTGGTAAATGGTTTACTGACCATGGTATTACTGTGCTCAATTGGCCTGCCAACTCTCCTGACCTGAACCCCATAGAGAATCTGTGGGATATTGTGAAGAGAAAGTTGAGAGACGCAAGACCCAACACTCTGGATGAGCTTAAGGCCGCTATCGAAGCATCCTGGGCTTCCATAACACCTCAGCAGTGCCACAGGCTGATTGCCTCCATGCCACGCCGCATTGAAGCAGTCATTTCTGCAAAAGGATTCCCAACCAAGTATTGAGTGCATAACTGAACATAATTATTTGAAGGTTGACTTTTTTTGTATTAAAAACACTTTACTTTTATTGGTCGGATGAAATATGCTAATTTTTTGAGATAGGAATTTTGGGTTTTCATGAGCTGTATGCCAAAATCATCAGTATTAAAACAATAAAAGACCTGAAATATTTCAGTTGGTGTGCAATAAATCTAAAATATATGAAAGTTTAATTTTTATCATTACATTATGGAAAATAATGAACTTTTATCACAATATGCTAATTTTTTGAGAAGGACCTGTATATAAAAAACAAGGTGGCTGAATTTGCATGCTTAGATTATATAGCTGAAGCTTAGGCATTTATTACTGCTTACACAAATTTAGCAAATACATTACTTATAAGCTTTCCATTCAAAAACAGTGATCTGCCATCGATGCTTGAGACTTAGACCTTTATAATTGTAGTAAATTAAGCCCAAAAGGGAAATGTATATAAATAATTACAATTAATTATGATTAATTACAATTATTTATATGAGCTGCCATTAGTAACTGTAGCAGAATTAAAATGCCATCAACTAATCTGTTCGTCCAGTGAATATTTAGGGTAATTTCATATAAACTCTAAGAAAGGATATTTTTGTGGCCACAGAAAATACTTTCAATAGTATTAATGCATCAGAGCATGTGGCAGGGATCAAAATCGTAAGGGACTTTAATTTGCAAGGCAGAATCATAAACTCATGTAATTTGTGCACAAGAGTTTTATTAACAACACTAATGCAAACTAGTATAACAAACAAACAAACATACATAGATACAATCACTCATACAGGGGAAAGGGCAAATGAGATTTGATGGATGATACCATCAGGGAAAACAGAGAATGAAACTATGAAAAGAGTCAGTTAACCACCTGAGTAAAACCATCAGTGCCGTTTATAACAGGGTCTATAGCTTATACTAGACCTCTGTTTCGTTTAGTTAAATGTAAGATACTTGCATTGCCTTGGCCTGGAACGAGCATCTGGATGCAAAGGCTTGGAGGTTCGGTGGTGTAGGAGTTGCGATCACATTCTTTCAGTTTTGAAGAGTGATGAATTCCAAATATTTTCTGACTCAATGGTGTTTGGGAGTTTCTTCCCAGTGGAAAGTGAAAAAGAGCTAAGAGAGACGTCAGCTGAGATCCTTGTATCTTTGGTGAATGGAAAGTCAAGGCTGGGGGCCTGGCACGTGCTTAGGGTGTCCGTAGAAGCGTTCTAGCTCACATCCTCATCTGGAAGACAGAAGACTTAGCAGAAGAAGAAGAACAGAGGACAAGAAGGACTAGTAGAAGAAGGACCCAGGCGGAGCGGAACTGTGAGCCTTTTAAAGTCTGAGACAATTCACGCATCTCAGGGTGGGCTTGTCCAATGAGAAAGGCTGAAATTCCAAGCGGGAAGTTGAAAATAATGAAGAGTTTTACGGCCCTTTGTCTGAAAGCATGGCAATTTGCATATGGAACTCTATTGAGAGTTAATGAAAAATTACTAAAGGTTCTTAGAACACTAATATATTGCTTATGTACCAACATATAATATACACTCTCGTTTAGATCATCAGAAGATGAACTCATAGATACCAAGCATCGTATAGATGAGGTTATATTAACTAGTGATCTATCATAAGCACAAATAAAACATAAACAATACACAAAAAAACAATACAAAAAAACACTAACAACATACACAATGCCCTGAAGTATATAGCCCCTTTCACACTGCACGTCGGACCCGGCAAATTGCCGGAACATTGCCAGGTCGAATTCTGTGTGAAAGCAAACACGTCCCGGGATTGATTCTGAGATTGAACCCGGGTCGGGGACCTAGTAACATTGCCGGGTTCAGTCCCGGAACGAGCGCTGTGTGAACAAAAGCCAGATCTAATGCCGTGTCGTAGTGATGATAGATCACTAGCTAAAACTCTTTTAGCGTGTTTTGAAGGCAGATCAATGTTCGCGATGAAACAAATATGTGCAAGTCAATTTTTGTGAGAATCAAGCAAATCAAGTCAATGCTAATGTCAAGCAATTCAAGTCATACAATATCTAACTACAAACAAGTCACTGCCAAGTCATACAAAAGTTTGATGATTTAACTGAATTTATAAGTAAAAATAAGTTAAAACTACAAAAGTTATGGACTATGGGAGTTTTATTTGCAAAAAAAAAAAAAAAATGCAATATGCATTTTGTCTACATACAGCTGAAAATTTAAAAATAATTATAAATTGAAACTACATAGCCTAAATTGTAACTGAAATTAGTAAGAAATAATAAGCAAAAATATAAATTTGACAGTGCTCACAAACTGTATCTTAATACAGCCAAATTCTCAATAAAGCTGTTTTCACTATTATATTTTTCTGTTTCTGTTGTAAGACAACGGGATGAATATGCAATAGTGACTAAAAAGCAGCCCATTTACATTTACATTTAGTCATTTAGCAGACGCTTTTATCCAAAGCGACTTACAAATGAGAACAATAGAAGCAATCAGATCAACAAGAGAACAACAACAGTAAACAAGTGCTATGACAAGTCTCAGTTAGTCTAGTACCTGAACACGTAGCCAGGTTTTTTTTTTTTTTTTTTAAGAATATGAAGGCAAGAAAGAAAAGGTGTATAGTACTAGTATTAGTTGGTTAAGTGCAGGCGAAAAAGATGGGTCTTTAGATGTTTTTTGAAAATGAGTAAAGACTCAGCTGTTCTAATTAAGACTTTAAGACTACATAACCAGCTCTCCCTTAATCTGCACAAAAATCCTGATTCATAATCACGACGTCATCTAATGAAATCAAATACACATAAGATAAAGATAATGGATGTGCTGTGATTTCGTCTATATTTGTATTTTTTTTTTCTGTTAGACAGAAGAATATCTTATATAATATGTCACGGGGCTAAAAACAAAAAGCAACTATCATCCCAGCTACTCGCTGAACGTAGCAGATGCATAGAGAGAGGAGTGTGTGTGTGCGCTGGGAAAGAGAGACCTCATGCACGTGTGGCAGTACTGGCGAGTTTCAGAAACTAAATAAGGTTTGTCAAAGAAATCGCTAGATTTGTCACTAAGTTGGCAACAGTGTATCCACGCTCTTACCTCACCTCTCTCCTCCTTGCCTACAGCACAACTTCACTAGGTTACGTTGCATTCAAAAAAAAAAAAAAAATAAATAAAACAAAAAACGAAAGACAAGTTATTTCGAGACATTTAACTCAAGTCCGAGTCAAGTCTCAAGTCATGAATATCAAGCCGGCACTCTGTCCTTCTACAGCATCTCTGACACACACACACTCACACACTTACACACATTCAACACCACAATCACTGAACCCCTCTATGCTGGAAATAAGGTTTTTGATTCCTCACTCTCACGGTGTAAGATTACACAACAGACAAACTACTGACTTCTACTTCTGTCCTAATCATGGTCATATGTCTATTTATTAATAGATTTAATGTATGAAGTGTATAATGTATGAATTTAACTACAGAAATAGTAAACACATGTTGTACTTTCAAATGTTGTTAAACATTAATGTAAAATTACTATGTATATTCAGTCCCACTTTATATTAGATGTTACATCTATTTTTCTGTCAAAAAAGTACTAATTGTGTTGATGTTGTATTTTAAAACACTGTTGCTGCTATTGATGTGGGATACAGGTGAGGTTAGGACAGGTTTAGTGGTATGGTTAAGTTTAGGGGTGGGTTAAAAGGTTAGTTCACCCAAAAATGAAAATTACCCCATATTTTACTTACACTCAAGCCATCCTAGTATATTACTTTCTTCTTTCAGACTAATACAAATCAGAGTTATATTAAAAAACATCCAGGATCTTCCAAGCTTTAAAATGGGAGTGGATGGTAGCCCAAAATTTGAAGTCCAAAAAATAGAACCAAACCACTATAAAAGAAGTCAACACGGCTCCGGGTGGTTAATAAAGGGCTTCTGAAGTGACGCAATGCATTTGTGTAAGAAAAATATCCATATTTACAACTTAATGAATCTTAATCTCTAGCTTCTGCTAACTGTCGTACGCTTGTTCGCGAGAGAGTGGCGTCCAGTGGATGACGTATGACATAGGCAAACGCGGTGATGAACGCAGAAGTAACGAATGTGGAAGCACAAAGGAGAGAGCAAAACAAAACACCGGTGATGAATTAGCAGTACAAATTGAGGATTTGTAAAGAAGAATGTCGGAGAATTTCAATCAAGCAGACACTGGTTTTCTTTGTTGTAAACAAAATGTACTTGGTTACTAACGTACTAACGTTATAGCAACGCAGTACTCTTTCAGGGGAACCAGTACAATCCCGCTGTGCTATGTCAGAGGAATGACAAATGCTTGAAATTGCCTTGAGCACCAAGGGCCCAGAGGGACCTTGTAATTGCAGGTAAACCCCACAGAAAGTGATAGGGCCAAACTCACAGATGTCGGCCCGGCACTAAATAATCGTTTCAAGAAAAATTGTACAGCCTCAGAACCCAGTGGGGGCCAAGGATGTACAGAGAAGGCAAATGCCTGATTCAGCACTGGTTTTGCCAGAGTAAATCCATGTAAGCAGAAAGGACCCAAGCCTGTAAATCCAGAACATCCAGATTATAAAACCTGATAAATGTGGAGGGTGAGGCCCAGCTGGGCGCTGCACAAATTTCCGCAATGGAAACTCCACTAGACCAAGCCCAGGAAGAGGCAATGCCTCTTGTTGAGTGGGCTCTTACTTCCATGGGGCATTGAAGGCCCAAAGAAGAGTATGCTAGCTTGATAGCATCAATTATCCATTTGGAAAGTCTCTGCATCATAACCGGAAACCCTCTGGTGCGGTCACCGAAGCATACAAAAAGCTGATCCGACAGCCTGAACAGGGCGGAATGTATATTCTCAATGCCCTGACAGGGCAGAGTAGATTTAGCTCTTGGTCCTGCTCCGAAGGTTGAAGCACTGAAAGAGCTATTACCTATGCTCTAAACGGAGTCAAGAGCACTTTAAGTACATAACCATGCCTCAGCTTCAGAACGACCTTGGAAACATTGGGCCCGAATTCAAGGCAAGTAGGGCTCAACGAGAGTGCCTGCAGATCACCCATATGCTTTACCGATGCTAATGCCAATAGCAGAGTGGTTTTTAGCATCAGCGGATGAAGGTTAACAGACTGTAGCAACTTGAAAGGAGGGCTCTTCAGAGCCCTCAACACCGAGGTCAAGTCCCATGTAGGGACGGTGAGAGGGCGAGTTCAAATGACCTTCATAGACCCTTTCAAAAAGCGAACAACTAGGTTGTTCCTGCCCACCAATTGGCCAGCTATAGGAGTGGGTGAGGCTGCTATGGCTGCTACATAGACCTTGAGCGTGGAAGGGGTACAACCTTTATCCAACAGTTCCTGCAGGAAAAACAATATCAGAGATATGTTGCAGGAAATTGGGTCTGGACATACACCAGGCGGAGAAGACAGACCATTTAAGGGCATAGAGCCATCTTGTAGAATGTGCTCTAGCCTGAGATACTGTGTTCAGCACACTCTTGCTCCCATCGAGAGGCCAGAGGTACAGAGCTCACAGCTCGGGCTGGGGGTGCCATATTGTTCTGTTCGCCTGAGAGAGGAGGTCTCGTCTCAGGGGGATAGGCCATGGGGCTGCTATAAGCAGCTGAGACAGCTCTGCAAACCAGTGTTTGGTCCTCCAGAGCGGTGCCACCGACAGAACCTTGTGTTTCCGCTGCTTGATTCGCCTGATTATCTGTGGGATCAGGGCGATCGGTGGAAAAGCCTAAAGGAGGAGGTTGGGCCACTCATGGACCAACACATCCTTGTCCTATGAAAAGTAAATTGGGCAGTGAGAGCTGCCTTCTGAGGCGAAGAGGTCGACCTCTGCTTAACCGAAGATCTTCCAGATTCTCTGAACTGTATGTGGGTGGAGCATCCACTCTTCTGAGGGGTTGTTGCTCCGGGATAGCATGTCCGCTCCCTGGTTCAACCTGCCCGGCACATGCTCTGCTCTTAACGAACGCAAGTTTAGCTGAGCCCATTCCAGGAGGTGCTCTACCAGAAAGAAGAGGCGCTTCGAGGAGACACCGCCCTGGCGATTTATATATGACACAACTGTCATGAGCGGACTAGCACATGGTGTCCCCTTAGGTCTGGCAGAAAGCTGTGAAGGCCAAAACATACCGCCAACATTTCCAGGCAGTTGATGTGACGCCGACTCTCCTCTATTGACTAATGGCCGTGAGCCGGTTTGCCATCACACAGAGCTCCCCAACCCATGTTGGAAGCATCTGTCGAGACAACCTTCCTTCTGTAGACCATACCCAAGGGCACGCCCTGATCCATCCACTGAGAGTCTTTCGAAAGGTCCAGAGCTGCTACACAGGCCTGGCTCACCTAGATACGTATGCGTCCATGGCTCCAGGCGTGGGACGGAACTTGTGGTTTCCGCCAGTATGCGAAGCAGGCCCAGCTGAAGTATCGGAGATGCAACGCAAATGCCTTGAGAGGGTGAAGGGCTCCAATTTCTAATGAGGCCATGAGCTGCTGAATAGCCAGTGCACGATCTGGCGCTACTACTGCCCTCATTCGGGCTGAGTCGAGTACTGTTCCCAGGAACGATATCTGTTGGCTGGGGGACAGCATGCTCTTGGCAAAGTTGACCCTGAGTCCAAGGCACTCCAAGTGGCTGAGGAGTAAGGATCTGTGGGATAATAGCTCATTCTCTGATTGGGCCAGGATGAAGCAGTCGTCGAGATAATTCAGGATGCAGATCCCCATCTGTCTCAGCAGGGAAAGAGCCACATCCATGCACTTTGTAAAGGTGTGGGGAGCTAGGGACAGTCCTAAGGGAAGGACTGTGTACTAATATAATCTCAAGAATCGCCTGTGGTGGGGGGCTATCTGGATATGAAAGTAGGCATCTTTCAAATCCAGCGAAAAGATCCAGTCCCCTGGGAACTTGCGAGAGGATCTGCTTTAGTGTAATCATCCTGAATGTCCATCTCATGAGGGTGCGGTTCAGGTGTCTGAGATTGAGGTTGGGCCTTAGGCCACCATCCTTTTTGGGGATGAGGAAATAATGGCTGTAGAAGCCCTACTCGCTCTGAGCTGGGGGAACCATTTCTATGGCTCCTTTTGCCAGCAAATTCATCACCTCGGCGCGTAGGACGTGTGGTGTCTCATTGCCTGGGACGACTTCTGTGCAGCAGTGAAGCGTTCTGTGAACCCTTTGACTGCAGGGCCAAACAGGCCAGAAGGGGAGACTGGAGAGTAGAGGAAGGGGATCTTATCTGCATCCATGATCTCGATGAGGGTCAGCCATAGGTGGCACTCAAGCACCACAAGGCTGACCATGGATCTACCAATCGCCTGAGCTGTCATCTTTGTGGTGCGTAAAGCCAGGTCGGTCACTCTGAGTAGCTCTTTGAAAGCTGCAGGGTCCAGTCCAGACTAGTCCATTTTCTGGAGAAGTCGGCCTGAAGGACCTGGAGGACCGCCATGGAGTGAAGCACTGAGGCCACTTGTCCAGCCGACGAGTAGGCCCTACCAGTGAGTGCTGAATTAGTCCTGCACACCTTGGACGGGTGGGTGGCCTTTGCCTTCCAACCGATGTCCGTGGGCGGGCAGAGATGCAGGGCCCCTGACTCATCCAGGAATGGCAGTTTGTCATACCCTTTTTCTTCAGCGCCGTCGACCGTTGTGAGGGCAAACGAAGAGGAGGTATGCAGGCGGGCCGAGTAGGGCACACTCCAAGATCTGGTGATCTCTTCATGGACTTCAGGAAAGAATGGAGAAGCTCATTGTAGAGGGGCTTGATGGCACCCCAGCAAGAACCATTCATCCAGTAGGCTGCATGTGGGCTCCTCCGGTGGAGACCAATCCAAACCCAGCTCTCGGACAGCCTTAGACAGAACACAGAAAAGTTTGGCATCCATGCAGAAGAAAGCGGGAGGGTGCAAGGGGTGAAGTCGCTCTCTGAAAAGAAAGCTATCCACGATCGCAGAGAGGAGAGACTTATATCCTCACAATGAGGACATTCTGTCTCGTTAAGTGCAGCTTCAGCGTGGGCAGCGCCCATGCATGAAGCACACTCGCTGTGACCATCAGCGGCATGAAGAGGAGCCCTGCACGAGCGACATTAGCGGTGCGGAATTTGCAACAACGGCAGAAATTTGCTCGGAAATTTGCTCTTTATAGTCGCCAGATAGCGGCAGGGGACCAGGAGACCACGCTGCTGCAGGCACCGAAGGCAGCTGAAGAGCAGAGAGGGGTCTTGATCCGCTGCGGGGCTTGTTCACGGCGAAGGCTTCGAGTCGTAGTGCGAAGATCTTGTAGTCGACACTGAAGGAGAAGAAATCAGAGGATTTTATCGCGAAGTACATGCTTATATAGCCTGATGCCCCGCCCAAATTGGTGGGCTGTGTCTCCATAGGCTCGTGCAGCTCCGCTGCCGAGGCATTGGTTTGTTTTTAATACAATGCATGAACCAATGACAGGTACACTTTTTGATTGAAAAAGGCTTCAGTATTTGGAGAAAATGGAGTTGTTGCTAAAAAGAACATTATTTTATGTATTTAGTGTAATAAAATGTGTTTAAGCTGTTTAAGGTTTAAAAAAACACATTATTTTCCACATACTGTACATTACTGTTTCTCCTTTATGCCCCGCCTTACTGAAACGCGGGGCATAAAACCCATTATATCCGTTTTTTACAAAGCTCATCGGTCTGAAAAGCTAGGTGTGCTCTGATTGGCCAGCTATCTAGTTCGTTGTGATTGGCCGAATGCCTCAAGCGTGTGACGGAAATGTTTATCGGTGAGACAAGACAAAAAAAATTAAAACCCATTACAAACGGCATGACAAGACATTAACAATAAAAACCCATTACAAACGAGGCATTTGTTGCATCCAGTGGGGACAAATTATGGATTAAAATGACTTATTATTTTTTTTACGCGTTGCCTTGCATAAAACCATGTCTGCATTTTTTTTGATCGGAGAAAACAACAACAAGCGCTACTCTAGACCAGCGGTTCTCAATTCAAGTCCTCGCACCCCCAGCTCTACTCAATTTTGCACGTCTCTGTTTGTTAACACACCTGATTCAGATAATCAGCTCGTTAGAAGTGAGCTCCATCCATGAACTGTGTTCCCATTGACATGGTCCCTACACAGTGTTCAATGCTCCCTACTCCCTGAGCAGGGGAAATCTGTTGACATTTACCTCACTTCGGAACATTCATTCACAGATTTGCACTATAAAAAAATAAATAAATACAATTTAATGCACTCTTAATATAACAAATACGCAAGACGCGTACAACATTATATGTTCGCTTCAAATTGGAATCATGGCAGAATGCTTGTGATGTCCACTTCGCAGGGCACTTACGATCGAATAGAACAAACGTCTGAAGCCATAAGAAAAACATGTGCAAAGCAGAGGGGTGCAAGGACTGAAATTGAGAACCGCTGCTCTACACTGCTCAAAACTCCCGTTTGAATCATCAGTGGCAAATCCTTTACATATGTAAACATACTTAGAGACTGTGAGTCAAAACAGCCGGCATTGTAGTCTTCTCTCCCAGGATCAGGAAACAGTCCTCCATAAAATGTGCTGCACACATCTGTATATTTGGGTTAAACTGTTCTGGAAAAGTGTTGTAAATACAACTTAACCAATGATTTCTAGTTGTGTCCTCTTTGGAAGGCCAAACAAAGTATTTTCACTTTCACAATAAAACAGCATCTCCACGACATGGCGCCGGCGGCAACAGCGAGAATCAAAGGTTACTCGTTCTTTCTTTGCATGAACATTTGGGCGGCATTCCACTGTCGGGCCAGAAGCTCCGCTGTGCTTCACTAAAACCCACCCTTTACACACCTCCCAGAAACAACGTCATGCAACCCCATCACTTCACCAACAAAGAGAAGTTATCAGAAAACTAATAAGAAATAAATCCCTGGAACATGCGCGATCACAAAACGAACATGATAACTTTTGTTTGCATGCTTTGTTAAATATTTAAATTCAAAAGCATCGATGTTTTACTATAAGTGATACATTGAGCATAATGAATTAATTTATCAGGCTTGAAAATTTGTCAGAAATAAATGTATTTCTATTTTATTTATTTATTTTTAATGCTGAAGCGTTATGAAAATAGCCTGCTTATTCAGTCGAGACTGTTTCTGTTCATTTGTAGTCACATACAACAAATTTAGAATGAAGGATAATTTCTCTATTTTTATAAAAGCTCCCGAACAAAAACCATTATTATATTTTTATGACATAGGCTATGTGGAGCTAAACTCTCGAGACGAGACTTATGACAGATAAAATATGTTAATAAATAAATACACGATTCTGATAGAGAATAAGAAGCTGACGTCTGATTTCTTCAAACGGTCACATTTACCATGTTTACTATAGTAACGTTAATACCTAGCGTCCATATTCTTTTGCATCGCTTATAAATATTTCTGCCTTTTATGGTGATTATACTAATCCACATCGGATTGGATCAAGTTATTTCAAACACTCGCTGCTGACTGAAAGTGAGTTTTGAGCTCAACTTATTTTAAAAAGTGTTTAATGCTGGTGTTATAGCTGTAGCTTTATGAAATGAACCGCAATGCTGACGCTCTCCAGACGCGGAGAAACTCCTCTATGTTCATAACCACTCCTCTAGCCCCAGCTGGCCCGCTTTGGCTCAAGGTTTTCGTCAGGCCAAAAACCCTGGCCGTTGGCCCCAAGGAAGCCCCGACGAGGCACGATCAAGCCCCGGAAGTGACAGTCGAAACGCGACTGGCCCTGGCACGCACTAGCACGCCCGCTTTTGGCCCGACAGTGGAAATACGGCTATTCATGCTGTTTTATCTCTTACCCATTACTTCCTACACATATATAATACTTATGTACTGCAGTCATTTCAATAATTTTTATGTTACTTTGCTGTTACTGTTTAATCCTAACTGTATGTTGAGTGCTGGGTTGCCTTCACAAGCAAGTTAGAGATAAGAGAAAGAGAGAGTCTCCATTTGAAGGATTTATCATCACAGGATGCAACCTGGTCTCATAAAAATACGTACCTATGTGCACTTTTTGTGCAACACCATTTTTACATACCTTCCTGCAAGTTTTGCCGCAGTTCCAAAGAGAAATGTCCACCGAGTGGCGCTAAAACACAGGTTCTATACCTGAGCCCTGGCACGTTTTATATGTACGTTGATATATGTACATATTGCTGTGTTTTTATTATGTCGCTTCAGGTATGTATTGCGGCGGTTCAGAATTCAAATATCTGGAAACTGTCGCTAAAAGTTAATGCTCTATCATGCTGGAAATATGCCCTACACTAAACCCAATCGTAAACCTACCCAATAGTGTTAACAAATCCAAAACTGATATAAAACGCATTTGTTCATTAAACAACAAACCTTCACTCAAATAAGAACTGTTTTGTGGAACCGTAGTTAAACAGGATTTTAACTGGAGCTCCTAGCCTCTCAAGTACATCTCCGTACTTCATGAGCTACAGTACTTAACAAACCTTCGGTCTATGAAAACCCATAGATATGATGCTGGATATGTGTGATGCTAACGTTCAAAAGCATCAGTTTTCAAATCTGCCAGCATATTAATATTGTTTTGAAGTCATAACATGATATTCTTCAAGTAATTGTGCGAAAATTACACTTTATTAAAAGAGCACCCAGGTACGTTTATGCCATGAGACCAGGTAGACAGGATGATGTTGGGAAGCAGTCATTTGTGTCTTGGTAAAAAGTGCACCCAGGTACGTTTATGCCATGAGACCAGGTAGACAGGATGATGTTGGGAAGCAGTCATTTTTGTTTTGGTATAAAAAAACTGGTTGAATTTGTGTTGGTCAGACAATGTCTAACTGAACATGGAAACTGATGTAACTAAGATTATTCAATAAACTCTAATCATTTTTACTATCACTTCAACTGCTTTCTGAATGCACCTGCTTCTGCTTTTGGCCTGACAAAAAAAAAAAAAAAAAATTATCAGACCCGAATGTGAGGCAAAAGTTTTTAACTGCAGAGTCACTGAGCTCCTCCTGTCTTATCAGACCCGAATGTGAGGCAAAAGTGAATTAACCCGTTTCTCCAGATGTATTTTCTGTTCCTGCAGTGTGTTCACTGTAAATCTGCAGTGTTTAATGTAAATCTGCAGTGTGTTTTCTGTAAATTTTATAATGAGCAAGTCCCTTTTCTATCCACAGAGCACATTCTGACACAATACATCATGTACCTTCAGTGTGCTCATTAATTAATGAACTGTCATGTGGATTCAGTTCAATTTGATAAGCACTTTTCACAATATATTGTTCTTTTGTAGAGAACCATAATACTAGAATAAATACATTAAGGGATTACCATTTTTACAGTAGATGAGGTCATAACATTATTTCAACACACGAAAGTTAACTGTATAAGACTGTAATGTTCACCATTCATAATTCAATTTAATTGTTTTGTAAATGTGTGAATTTTAATTGAATTTAAAGAAAGGAAACAAACAGGATTTGAATTCAGAATAAATTATTACTTATTTGTTTGTTTATATAATTATAATAAAAATAAATGCAGATATAGTGCATGTTCAGCAGGGTTGCTCTTCCTATCTGTATATGCCAAAGAAATTACATGTTTTAAATATAATATTAATTAAAAAAAAAAAGTATTGCAAAATATTAGATGTTAACTTTTTGCTTCAAAAAATAAGTGCAAAAATCTGTAGATGTTTCTTTGTAGATATTAATGTATTCATGTGGAATCTCACTTTTCTCATTTATCCTCTGGTTAAAGGACTATAAACAATTAATTAATTTTCCTGATTTATTTAATGATGCTGCAAGAATGTACTATTATAGTGAGACTGAAGGGTGTATTTGTGGTTTTCTCACTAATATCTCAACTCATGTCACTTTTCTTAATATGTTGTTTATCAGAAGCTTCTCTGTACCATACCCATGATACTCTAAAAAATGATGATGCCTATCCATAGCAATCTATAAAAATTGATATCTTTTGTTTATGAAGATGGAATTATCCAAATAATACCAATTAAAATGATATCAGAAATACAAAAATCTGTGATCTTAAATCTAGAACCAGCCATTTTGACAGTCCAGACAGCAGAAGTGACTGAATGCAGTCTGTTCAGTTTGATTGACACGGATCATATATTACACCTAAAACATGATGATCATATTAAAACACTGACTCATTCTCTATAGAAATACAAGATTCATGTTAGTTTTGATGAAATTGTGTTTGAATGGAGAGTGTATATATAATATATAAGGAGTTTAGGAGCTTCTCCAGGTTTCTGCTGATACCATGCTAAGTAAATTAGTGAATTAATTAATATCCTTTACTGCAGAAAGTCCAGTATGTTACATGGGATAAACATTCCCACTTTGAAAAAAAAAAAAACTGGACAGGATTTACAACTACTTAAGCAGCTACCTAACTAAATGAGCTTTTTATTAAATGAAGATTTTACATTTTTGTGTGAACTATTCCTTTTAATGTAAAAATAAAATAAAAGACATAAATGGCTGTAAGCTTCACCTGAATATAATGTAATGCAGTATGTATATCAGTCCAACTGAAAACACACTTTTGGGGCACTTTCCAGGTCAAAGAGGTCTTATTGTTAATTTTTGTGAATTCCCAATGTTCTTCAGAGTTTCTGCTTTGATACTAGAACATTTAGAATTCATTCAACAGCTATAAAGTAATATGTAATACATTTGGATATTTGGATATAGGAGGGTAAATAGAGTTGGTCATGTGGAGACTGACAACAACAACACAATTATTTAACTGTTTTTTTTTTTTCTAATGTTTAATTTAAGTTTAATTTTCATTCATACTGTTTGATTTCACTTAAAAACAACAGAACTGCTTTGAGACCCAGCTGAGGATGTGATGAAGCTCTGCACCACTAGAGGGAGAACATGACAAGACCAAATCAAGAGTCACCTTGACCAGCTGACTAAATGAAAGTAAAAGAAAGGATAACATTTTGAGGGTTTAAACCTATGCCTGGACACTTAAGTGGCAGCATATCGTGGTAAGTTCAGAACATATTCTTATGTAATCATAAAGATAAAGTATACAAACATTAGTAAGATAGTAATGGTGAGTGGGTACGTTATTGTGAGTTTGAAGATATTTCACTGCCAGGACAATTGTAAATTGTACTAATTTACAGTAAAAAGACTAGAAACAATATCAGTGAATGAATGATTGTTGATTCTCTTGCACAAATGGCAGAATATGAGATGATTGTTGAATGTCATGATATAAACTTAAAATAACTGCAGTGTTTTTCTTTTTTTTTAGCTTACAGTACAAAAGTAGTGCTGAGTTCTGCAATTCTTTTGTATCACAAGAACCACATTATTACTAAAACTACTGTGTGTACATTTTTCACTTTATTAATATTAATATCTGAATCAACAGTGAGAAATGATTATGTAACTTAGTATAATAAAACATGGAAAACAACTTAATATGTTTGCAATGTACTGAAAAATCACAATGTGCCAAAAGAAAATTTATTAAATGTTGATATCCCACAACACCCAAAAAATGATAATTCATTACCCCTTTAAATAATGATATGTATCTTGAGTGAATAATTTGTAATGCTATTACAGTATAGTAAATTTTTTAAAGTCAGAATAAAATAAAAAAATATACACTATATATACAACAAAAAAAAAAAAAAAATTAAAAAAATATATACCATAATAATAAACTAAATTATAAAAAAATATATTTATAAAAACATCAAAAAAATTACTACGTATATCTACCATAATAATAAACTAAATTATAAAAAAATATATTTGTAATAATATTTTAAAAATGACTACATATTCTCTGTGGATTCACACTGCAAATGCTGTATGGTAAAGTTCCTCGCACATGCTGATCTTGAGTAAACTTTGAGTATGAGTTCACCAGTAGTTAGAGGTTTTTAGTAAGCTTTGTCTGTGTGCAGTCTCAGAACGCACTGAATTGAGTGAGTTGATTTGAGTAAAAGCTCAAAACATTTGTCATTGTGCAGTACAAAATCATTATCTTACACAAAACTTCACTTTATAGGTGAACATGCAAAGCTGCTGTAATTAATTATGTTTATCTGTCTATTTAACTTTTTCCATTGTTGTGTTTCCACAAAGGTCTGCGGTCATACTTTTTGAGACACAAGAGCAGGAAGTCAGTGCTTCAAAAATGAGCGTCCATGACAAAAGAGAGAATGAAGACACTATGTCTGAAATGAGATCTCCTTCTCCCAGATCAAGCTGTGCATCTTTGTCTGATAATTCCATATACAATCTGCCCCCTGAAATCAGTGATGCAACAGAGACCTCCAGTGACTGCAGGTATGACATTAGCAGTTTTGTAACATTTTATCAGGGTGACTTATATCTCTGCACTTACTCATGGGTTTGATTTCTTTAGGCATATTCACACTACACCAACAGATGCTGACCAGCGCTAACAGACATATTTGTTGGGTTTTGTCAGATTAGTGTGTTACCAATGCCGGCGTCTGTTGTCATGTTCAGTCTGTATTTGATGGGTAGTGGAATTTCTGAGAAGTGAAAAACTGAAAATCTGGTGATTATCTGCAATGGCCAGCGTCTTTTTAAGTTTGTCTATACTAAATGAAAAGCCCATTTTAAATTAAATTTTGTTGCCATTATAGTTTGCATTTAGCAAATTTACCTTGTATAATTCTCAAATGGATTATTCTTGTTTTATATCAAACTTATGTAAATATCCTTTAATACCTAATTAAAACAATAATTTAAATAACTTTTAATAGCTGCCTGAATGTTTAATAAAAGGAAAAAGGTTATTTAGTAGAAAAAGTTTGTGTTTGACATATCAAATAGTAGAAATGTGTATTATACAGTATCTTAATATACAATAATACTGTGCTTGTATCTCTCTCTGTATGTGTGTGTGTGTGTGCGCGTGCGTGCGTGTGTGTGTGTGTGTGTGTGTGTGTGTGTGTGTGTGTGTGTGTGTGTGTGTGACATATCAGGACATAATATACAACAGGTAATTACAAGGAGAGGGTAACTTATGAGTCCATGTCCCCATTTTTCAAAACGCTTATAAGCCATACAGAATGAGTTTTTTTGTAAAAATGCACAAAGTTCCTGTATCAAAAGCAAGAAGAAGAGATCAAAATTCCCAAACATGAACCTTGTTTATCCTTTGTCAGAATTCACCCATATAAAATAATGTGTCTATGAATAGTACAAGATCCATGTATTTTCCCATTACATTCAGTGATGGAACAGTGACCTCTGCCCCACATTTAGTATAGACATTTAGGTGCTGATTTACTGTAATTCACCTTGATTAAATAATGGTTTAAGAAACCCAATGAACATTAAATGTTCTACAAAATATGCAACATACAGTATACAATCCACACTGATATGTCTTCTAAAATCTTCAACAGCCATTGTAATCATTGCCATTTTTGCTGTCCTTTCTTTTATTTTTAGCATTGTGGAGATATATAATGCATTTGCTTCCTACGATCAAACCCACATCAGGCAGGGAAGACCTGAAGCAGTCCTGCAGAGAGTCAAAGACCTACACAAAACCAGCATGAAGAACAAGTATGGCTGCTTATTTGAAGGAAACAAACTGCAAGAGAATGAAACCCTCTTGAACAGGATCTTTACACAGCTCTACATCATAGAAGGAGAGAGAGAAGGAGTGAATGAAGAACATGAGGTTTTACAGATGGATAAATCATCCAGAACACAATACTCAAAACAATGACATCTTCAAAGCCTTATCTAAACCAGGATATGATATGAAAGACAAAATCAAGACTGTTCTTACTAAAGGCATCGCTGGAATTGGAAAAACTGTCTCTGTGCAGAAGTTCATACTGGACTGGGCCAAGGGAGAAGCCAATCAGGATGTAGATTTCATGTTTGTATTTCCATTTCGAGAGCTGAACTTGATTCAAGATCATCAGTACAGTCTTCACAGACTTCTGCTGGACTTTCACCCTGAACTTCAAGATCTGGACTCAAAGATTTATGAAGATTTTAAAATTCTTGATGGTCTGGATGAAAGCAGAAGGACACTGTTTTCAGATGATGAGAAGGTTTGTGATGTGAATGAGTCTTCATCAGTGAGTTTGTTGATGTCAAACCTCATCAGAGGAGATCTGCTTCCCTCTGCTCTCATCTGGATCACTTCCAGACCAGCAGCAGCAAATCAGAACTCCTCCAAATACATCAACCGTGTGACAGAAATTCAGGGATTTGATGAGCCTCAGAAGGAAGAATATTTCAAGAACAAAATCAGTGATGAGCATCAAGCCAGCAGAATCATCTCACACATCAGAAGAGTTAGAAGCCTCCACATCATGTGCCACATCCCCGTCTTCTGCTGGATCTCATCCACTGTGTTTGAGAAGCTCCTGAAAGAAGATCTGAGTGCAGAAATCCCTCAAACTCTGACTGAAATGTACATCCACTTCCTGTTGATTCAGATGAACATGATGAATCAGAAGTATAAAGAGAGAGATCCAGAGAAACTTCTGAAGTCCAACAGAGAAGTGATTGTGAAACTTGCTGAAGTGGCTTTCAAGCAGCTGATGAAAGGCAATGTGATGTTCTATGAGGAGGACCTGAGAGAGAGCAGCTTAGACATCACTGACGCTTCAGTGTATTCTGGGATTTGTACTGAGATCTTTAAGGATGAATCTGTGATTCATCAGAGGAAAGTCTACTACTTCATTCATCTGAGCGTTCAGGAGTTTCTCGCTGCTTTCTATGTGTTTTACTGCTATTTAAGCAGCACAATGGAAGCCCTTAAGAGTTTTAATCCAATGCACAATTTGCATAAAAGTGCAGTAGATAAAGCCTTAGAAAGTAAAAATGGACATCTGGATCTGTTCCTGCGGTTCCTGCTCGGCATCTCATTGGAGTCCAATCAGAGACTCTTACAGGATCTACTCACACACACAGAGAACAGCTCAGAGAGCATCAGGAGGACCACACAGTACATTAAAGAGAAGATCAAAGATGGAAATGGACTCTCAGTTGAAAGATCCATCAATCTGTTTCTCTGTCTCCTCGAAGTACAAGATCAGAGTCTGTCCACAGAGCTTCAGGAGTTTGTGAAATCAGACAAACACAAAGAGAAGAAACTCTCTCCATCTCACTGCTCAGCAATTGCCTACATGCTTCAGATATCAGAGGAGGTGCTGGATGAGCTGGATCTCAAGAAATACAACACATCAGATGAGGGCAGAAGAAGACTGATACCAGCTGTGATCAACTGCAGAAAAGCTCTGTGAGTGTTTAATTGTGTTATAATGAAAAATCTCTTCTGAATGGAATTTTATTTTATGTTGTTTTGCTTATTTTTTTGGCATGTCCTGATCAGTTTTCCAATAATTAAGCAGATATGATTGGACTGATAATTTTAGAATGGGGTTAAGAGTTTAATTCACATGTTTTCTGCTCTGTTTCAGTCTTGCTGACTGTAATCTCACTGCTCAGGATTATGAAATTATGTCATCAGCTTTACAATCCTCAAACTCTGTCCTGAGAGAGCTGGACCTGAGTAACAATGACCTGCAGGATTCAGGAGTAAAGCTACTCTCTGATGGACTGAAGAGTTCAAACTGTCGGTTGAAGATATTGAGGTATTTTAAAACATTAGACATTTATCATTTCTCAAGTTATTGTCAAGGCTACAGGTCCGTCCTTAAGATCAGTCATTGCCCAAAACTTTTGCTCTTTCTGCCCAGTTACATTTTTTAAATCAAGCAGACACTGGAGGTGAGGCCATTATAAGGGGTTTGCCTTGATGCCTGACTCAATGAAAAACACCTCAAAAAGCCCATCTTTCTGCAGATAACACTAATATAATAATAAGTGTGCAAACTATTTTCTTTGGCACAACCAAAGTTCAGAGCTCAGCGTTGTGTATTTAATGTGTTGTGTCAAATTAAAATAGTTATTTTAAAAGAGCCTTTTGCAAGATGTTAGAGTGAATGTTCTCTGTCTGTCCGTGTGATGCATGATCATAACTGATCATTGTTTCATGATATTTGGTGTCACTTCAGTGTATTCATTCATATACAGTACCTTAATGTCATGAGAACAGCAGTAAGGATGTGCATATTGATTTAAAAATGAGAGCAGCAATGATTGCTCAAGTGTTTGAGAGTTGAGGGCTTTACAGATGATGTTATCTTCACTGTTGTGTCTGTAGGTTGTCTGGCTGTATGGTGACAGAGGAAGGCTGTCATTATCTGTCTTCAGCTCTGAATTCAAACCCGTCACACCTGAGGGAGCTGGATCTGAGCTACAATCACCCAGGACAAGCAGGAGTCCAGCTGCTTTCTGACAAACTGAAGGATCCAAACTGCTCACTGAAAATACTCAAGTATGTGGGGTTCAAGTAAAAAAAAAAAATACATAAATAAATAAACTTAATGTCTGCAGCATGAGACAAAAACATTGCTTAGAAATTAAAATCACAATTTCTTCTTCTGGTACTTCTCATCTCTGCATGTACTAATTAAATCCATGTTACCTCACAAAATATAGTTGTACCATATTCTTTAATGCTGTTTTTTATATATTTTAAATAGAAATGTTTTACAGTGAAAGTACACGGACAGAATTGCTCTGATCCATAAAACTAAAATGGACAACAAGTGTTCGTTGAAAATAAAACTGTTATGGCAATGAATTAAAAAAAAATAAGAATTTGAAGACAGAGATGTGTGTTTGTTGAAAATAATAAAATTTTACAGAGTTACTTAATACAAATCATTTACGACTAAATATTAAATATGAAGACATTAAAGTTCATTTCTGTTAAGCTGTCCACTATGTCCTGAAGACACTAACACTAACAATTATTTGTCTTTATATTTGTTTTTGTGTGTGTGCGTGCATGCGTGCGTGCATGCGTGTGTGTGTGTTTTTTTTTTTTTTTTTTTTTTTTTTTTTTTGTGACATTATAGTTTGGACCATGGAGAGCCTTTCTGGATCCAACCAGGGCTACAGAAATGTAGGTTCTTTCTCTGACTCACTCTTTCACATTAAACGAAAACAAACAAAAGTATGCCAGTGATTTTCCTCTCTTTTTTTGTTCAGATTTCTGTGATCTCACACTGGATCCAAACACAGCAAACACTCAACTCATTCTGTCTGAGAACGGAGAGGTGAAATATGTGGAACAGCAGCAGCCGTATCCTGATCTTCCAGAGAGATTTAAAGATATTCCTCAGGTTCTGTGTCGAGAGAGTCTGACTGGACGCCATTACTGGGAGGTTGAGCGGACTGGCTGGGCTCGTATAGCAGTGGCCTACAAAACAATCAGCAGGAAAGAAGGGACTGTTAATAAGTTTGGATACAATAACAAGTCCTGGTGTCTTTTCTGCACTGTTGATGGATTTGTTGTCTGGCACAACAATGTGAGCAACAACATTCCTGCTCCTTCACGCTCCTCTAAAAGAGTAGGAGTTTATCTGGACTGGCCGGCCGGCACTCTGTCCTTCTACAGCATCTCTGACACACACACACTCACACACTTACACACATGCAGCACCAATTTCACTGAACCCCTCTATGCTGGATTTAAGGTTTTTGATTCCTCACTCTCACTATGTAAGATTACACAAAAGACAAACAACTGACTTCTACTTCTGTCCTAATCATAGCCATATGTCTATTTATGAAAAGATTTAATGTATGAAGTATATAATATATAAATTTAACAACAGAAATAGTAAATGCATGTTGTACCTTCAAATGTTGTTAAACACCAGTGTGTAAAATTACAATGTATATTCAGTCCCACTTTATATTAGATGACTTTGACTACTACTTATGCCAAAAAAAAGCACTTATTGTTTTGATGTTGTATTTTAAAACACTGTTTCTGCTATTGATGTGGGATACGGGTGAGGTTAGGACAGGTTTTGTGGTGTGGTTAAGTTTGAGTGTGGGTTAAGGGAGAGGGAGAGGGTCAACAGTGTAATTATAGTCGTAACTACAGAAATTAGTAACAGAAGTAATATTTATGATTTATAAGAGAGCATATTTAAGAGAGGAAACATACATTTGTGTTGTACGTCATTGCTGTTTTTTTTTTTTGTTTTTTTTTCCACATTTCTTCCTACACGTATATAACATATATGTACTGCAGTCATTTCAATCATTTTTGTGTTATTTTGCTGTTACTGTTTTTTCCTAACTGTTTGTTGAGTGCTGTGTTACCTTAGAGTAAATTAGAGATAAGAGAAAGAGAGAGTCTCCATTTCAAGGATTTATCATCACATGATGTTGTTGTGAAGCAGTAATTTTTGTTTTGGTATAATAACACTTGTTGAATTTGTGTTGGTCAGATAATGTCTAACTGAACATAGAAACTAAGATTATTCAATAAACTCTAATCATTTTTACTATCACTTCATCTCCTGCTTTCTGAATGCACCTGTTGCTGTCCTCTTTTGGGCTGACAGAAAAAAAAAAATGCTTTTGATATGTGTGGTATTTTGAACTGCAGAGTCACAGAGATCCTCTTGTCTTATCAGATTCGAATATGAGACAAAAGTGAATAAACCAGTTTCTCCAGATGTATGTTCTGTTCCTGCAGTGTGTTCACTGTAAGTCTGCAGTGTTTAATGTAAATCTGCAGGGTGTTTACTGTAAATTTTATAATGAGGAACTTGTCCCTTTTCTATCCACAGAGCACATTCTGACACAATACAGATCATGTACCTTCAGTGTGCTCATTAATTAATGAACTGTCATTTTGATGAGCACTTTTCACAATATATTATTCTTTTGTAGAGAATCATACTGTATAAATAAATACATTAAGGGTTTACCATTTTTAAACTAGATGAGGTCATAACATTATTTCAACACACAAAAGTTAACTGTACCAGACTGGAAGATTTATGCTGGATTAGATTAGAGCCTGTGCACTCTTCTTTGATGAACATGTAGCGCCCCCGTCTGGAGAGAAAAAAATAACTTTCTTTTTCTTTCTTTCTTTCTTTCTTTCTTTCTTTCTTTCTTTCTTTCTTTCTTTAATATTCACCATTCAGAACTAAATTTAAATGCATTTTAATTGAATTTATGGAAAGGAAACAAACAGGATTCCTTGTGAAGTTTACTCAAATTTTTTAATTAATTTTGCTTGACAAATCCTCATAAGACTGCAGTTCTCTCGGTTGGTTGTGCATCTTTTTCTTCCACCCTTTTTCCTTCCACTCAACTTTCTATTTCTGTATCCAAGCATCAATAACATGCTTGGATACAGCACTCTGTGAACAGCCAGCTTCTTTGGTAATGAATGTTTGTGGCTTACCCTCCTTGTGAAGGGTGTCAATGATTGTGTTCTGGACAACTGTCAGATCAGCAGTCTTCCCCATGATTGTGTAGCCTAGTGAACCAAACTGAGAGACCATTTTGAAGGCTCAGGAAACCTTTGCAGGTGTTTTGAGTTGATAAGATGATTGACATGTCACCATATTCTAATTTGTTGAGATAATGAATTGGTTGGTTTTTGTTAAATGTGAGCCAAAATCATCACAATTAAAAGAACCAAATACTTAAACTACTTCATTCTGTGTGCACTGAATTTATTTAATACACGAGTTTCACAATTTGAAAAGAAAAAGTGAAAGTGACGTGACATACAGCCAAGTATGGTGACCCATACTCAGAATTTGTGCTCTTCATTTAACCCATCCAAAGTGCACACACACAGCAATGAGCACACACACACACACCGTGAACACACACCCGGAGCCATGGGCAGCCATTTATGCTGCGGCGCCCAGGGAGCAGTTGGGTGTTCGGTGCCTTGCTCAAGGGCACCTCAGTCGTGGTATTGCCGGCCTGAGACTCGAACCCACAAACTTAGTGAGTCTTCATCAGTGTGTGTGTTGATGTCAAACCTCATAGAAGGAGATCTGCTTCCCTCTGCTCTCATCTGGATCACTTCCAGACCAGCAGCAGCCAATCAGATCCCCTCCAAATACATCAACCGTGTGACAGAAATTCAGGGATTTAATGACCCTCAAAAAAAGAAATATTTTAGGTAGAAAATCAGTGATAAGCATCAAGCCAGCAGAATCATCTCACACATCAGAAGAGCAAGAAGCCTCCACGTCATGTGCCACATCCCCGTCTTCTGCTGGATCTCATCCACTGTGATTATGAAGCTCCTGAAAGAAGATCTGAGTGCAGAAATTCCTCAAACTTTTACTGAAATTCACATCCACTTCCTGCTGATTCAGATGAGCTTGAAGAATCAGAAGTATGAAGAGAGAGATCCAGAGAAACTCCTGAAGTCCAATAGTGAAATGATTGTGAAACTTGCTGAAGTGGCTTTCAAGCAGCTGATGAAGGGCAATGTCATGCTCTATGAGGAGGACCTGAGAGAGAGTGGCTTAGACATCACTGATGCCTCAGTGTATTCTGGTATTTGTACAGAGATCTTTAAGGAAGAATCTGTGATTCATCAGAGAAAAGTCTACTGCTTCATTCATCTGAGCTTTCAGGAGTTTCTCACTGCTTTCTATGTGTTTTACTGCTATTTAAGCAGCACCATGGAAGCTCTTAAGACTTTTGATTCAATGCACAATTTGCATAAAGGTGCAGTAGATAAAGCCTTAGAAAGTAAAAATTTAAACCTGGATCTGTTCCTGCGGTTCCTGCTGGGCATCTCACTGGAGTCCAATCAGAGACTCTTACAGGATCTACTGACAAACACTGAGAACAGCTCAGAGAGCATCTGGAGAACCACACTGTACATTAAAGAGAAGATCAAAGATGGACGTGGACTCTCCACTGAAAGATCTATCAATTTGTTCATCTGTCTCCTGGAAGTACAAGATCAGACTCTGTCCAGAGAAATTCAGGAATTTGTGAAATCAAACAAACACCAAGAAAAACAACTCCCTCCATCTCACTGCTCAGCAATCGCTTACATGCTTCAGATGTCAGAGGAGGTGCTGGATGAGCTGGACTTCAAGAAATACAACACGTCAGATGAGGGCAGAAGAAAACTGATACCAGCTGTGATCAACTGCAGAAAAGCTCTGTGAGTATTTAATCATGTGCCACAATGAAGAGTCTCTTCTGAATGGAATTGCACGTACTGTTGTTTTGCATATTTGTAGAATGTCCTGATCCTTTTTACAAGAAATACACAGATATGACTGAAATGATCATTTAAGAATGGGGTTAAGAATTTAATTCACATGTGTTCTGCTCTGTTTCAGTCTTGCTGACTGTAATCTCACTGGTCAATCCAATGAAATTGTGTCATCATCTTTACAATCCTCAAATGCTGTCCTGACAGAGCTGGACCTGAGTAACAATGACCTGCAAGATTCAGGAGTGAAGCTACTCTCTGATTGGCTGAAGAGTTCAAAATGTCAGCTGAAGATATTGAGGTATTTTGGAACATAATACATTTCTAATTTCTCAAGTTGTTGTCAAGGCTGCAGATCTATCCTTACGATCA
Organism: Cyprinus carpio; assembly: GCF_018340385.1. Classification (NCBI taxonomy): domain Eukaryota; kingdom Metazoa; phylum Chordata; class Actinopteri; order Cypriniformes; family Cyprinidae; genus Cyprinus; species Cyprinus carpio. The sequence continues at coordinate 16,697,500 of NC_056596.1, read as the reverse complement.
GTTGTCGCCAACTACTTTCTGTCTTCCCCTCTTTCTGCCGAGTTAAATCTTTGAAATCAAGCTGACACAGGAGGTGAGGCCAGTATGAGGGGTTTGCCTGAAAACTTGATGTCTGACTCACTGAAAAACACCCCAGAAAGCCCAACTTTCTGGAATATCTGCAGATTACACCAATATAATAATAAGTGCACAAACTATTTTCCTTGGCATGACCAAAGTTCAGCACTCAGTGTTGGGTTTTTAATGTGCTGTGTCAACTAAAAAGTTTAAGTTTCAAGTTTACTCCTCCTGGCTTTATACTCACTTTAGAGTGAATGTTCTGTGACTGTCTGTGTGATGAATGATCATGACTGATTATTGTTTCATGATCTTTGGTGTCACTTCAGTGTATTAATGCATAAACAGTACCTTGATGTCATGAGAACGGCAGTAAGAACATGCATAATTGATTTTAAACTGAGATCAACAATGATTGCTCAGGTGTTTGAGAGTTGAGGGCCTCACAGATGATGTTATCTTCACCCTTGTGTGTCTGTAGGTTGTCTGGCTGTATGGTGACAGAGGAAGGCTGTTATTATCTGTCTTCAGCTCTGAGTTCAAACCCCTTACACCTGAGAGAGCTGGATCTGAGCTACAATCACCCAGGACAAGCAGGAGTCCAGCTGCTTTCCGACAAACTGAAGGATCCAAACTGCTCACTGGAAATACTCAAGTATGTTGGGTACAATTTAAGAAATCTTAATGTCTCAATGCAAAACATTGCTTAGAAATCAAAATCATAATTTATTTTTCTGGTACTTCTCATCTCTGCATGTACAGGTGCATCTCAATAAATTAGAATGTCATGGAAAAGTTCATTTATTTCAGTAATTCAACTCAAATTGTGAATCTTGTGTATTAAGTAAATTCAATGCACAGAAACTGAAGTAATTTAAGTCTTTGGTTATTTTAATTGTGATGATTTTGGCTCACATTTAACAAAAACCCACCAATTCACTATCTCAACAAATCAGAATATGGTGACATGCCAATCAGTTAATCAACTCAAAACACCTGCAAAGGTTTCCAGAGCCTTCAAAATGGTCTCTGGAGGAAGGGTGGAGAAGCTCATAGCCCAAGTTGCTTGAAGTCCAGTGTTAAGTTTCCACAGTCTGTGATGATGAGGACAATGGGGTGCAATGTCATCTGCCTGTGGTGTTAGTCCATTGTGGAAGGGGAATGTGTTTTTTTTGGAAAACCAAAGTCACTGCACCACCCGTTTACCAATAAATTTTGGAGCACTTCATGCTTCCTTCTGCTGACCAGCTTTTTGAAGATGCTGATTTCATATTCCACAAAGAATACCAAAAGTTGGTTAAATGATAATGGTGTTGGCGTGCTTGACTGGCCAACAAAAACACCATACCCGAGAAACAATAAACAGAAAAACCAAAAAACCTGACAGATAAGCTGAAGGCCACTGTCAAAGAATCAGCTCAGCAGTGCCAGTGATCACCTTCATGCCACGCAGAATGCAGATAAGCTGAAGGCCACTGTCAAAGAATCCTGGGCTTCCATACCAGCTCAGCAGTGCCAGTGATCACCTTCATGCCACGCAGAATTGAGGCAGTAATTAAAGCAAAAGGAGCCCCTACCAAGTATTGAGTACATGTACAGTAAATGAACATACTTTCCAGAAGGCCAACAATTCACTAAAAATGTTGCAAATATAGCATACATGAAATAACCCCATAGCATACATGAATCACTTCATAGCAGAAGTATACATGTGGAGCTGGGGAAGGTGTAGGGTTTCTGAAGCAAGCTGCACTTCTTACGGCAAACTCTAGTCATATATTTGAATGTTGAGCATCGAGCTCATTGGCTACCAATACAAGAGAGTACCAATCAGCTGTGCAATGTGATGATGTCATTATTTCAGACTGAATTAGACCTATTAGACACAATCAGAGTTTCATGCCAGAACTCTGTATTTCTGTCATGACAACTCTCGGAGCGAATGGCATGGTGTAATGTACATAACAATGTTAATGTACTTGGTCTTGGCAGAATAGATCTGCTACGCTGCTGCGGCAAGTACTGAGACTTGCTACTGCCAATACATCCACAACTTGCTGCTGTGAGCATGTAAGAAATATTGCTGCTGCAAATATAACATAGCAGGAGACATAGAACAGTAAGAAATACAAAAGCAGGCAAGAGACATAGAAGGAAAGACACAAGCCAAAACAAGAAGTAAACACCCCCCAAAAAGCAGATCTGCTACCAAGACACGTCTACTGCTGCTGCTCCAAAGAGCCATGTGAACCATATGTATTACTATTTATGTGTGCCTGGGCTACAATGCCAACCAGCTAATGCTAGTGGCCTATGACTATGTGAGCCTTGGCTACTACTCAAAAATACTTGCACAATACTATCCTATCCCTATGCTACCATTTCCGATAGGCTACCATGGAGACTGGCTTAACAATAGTGGGCTATGACTATGGGAGCCTGGGCTACCACGCCGACTGGCTTAAATCTAATTAGACACGCACTATGTGTAATGTTTAATTAACAAAATGGATATATGTTTCAATCCGATAGATAAGACCCCAGCACCCACCTGAGCAAATATCATAATTTAGTAATTTGATAACTGCTGTTACTTTCTCCACTTCATCTGTCCCAGCATAACAGCTTGTTAACTCATATTTGTGCAATGACGTGATGGACAAAGTCATCCGATGCATGCCATTTTGCTCTGTCATGCAGATAAAAGTTGTCAAAGTTACAGTGCGCAAAAAAAAAACCCTGGGTGGACTGACATGAATGGTGTTCTTTCTCCATTCTGAATTACACAACACAGCGAGAGCATACATCACAGAGCAAATTTCTCTGACTACATTGCCCATAATGCATTTCACTTGGAACTAACCATTTCACCAGCTGTAGATTAGGGCTGCAGGATTAATTGTGTTTATCTTGATAACAATATCCACCCTTCTCGATTAATTAAAACAATCGTCACGATATTGGCCGGCTCATTATTTATCCTTAAAAAGTTTTTTTTTTTTTTTTTTTTTTTTTAAGCATTTGCGTTATATTGCATTCCTAACAAGTCTTCACTAAAATAGTGTTCATGCTTGTGGTTGCCAGATGTGAAGAGCTTTAGTCCCCAAACAGAACTTTCCTCCTTTAAGGATACACTTTCTGCCTGGTGTTTTACTTAAAGGGGTCATATGGTGCGATTTCAAGTTTTCCTTTCTCTTTGGAGTGTTACAAGCTGTTAGTGAATAGATAAGATCCCTAAAGTTGCAAAGACTAAAGTCTCAAATCCAAAGAGATACTCTTTATAAAAAGTTAAGGCTTGTCCATGCCCTCCTAAAATGCCTCGTTTAAACACGCCCCCACATGTCTACGTCACGATGTGGAAAGATTTGCATTACGCCACCCAAATTTTCACTCAAAGAAAGAAGGCGTAACCTTTGATTCTTGCTGTTGCCGCCGGCACCATGTCGTGGAGATGCTGTTTTGTTGTGAAAGCGAAAATACTTTGTTTGGCCTTCCAAAAGAGGACGCTCTTGCATACAGTGCAAACTGCTAACATGACACTTAGTTAAACTTGATTATGGTTGCTCATTTTTTAATTCAATTAGGCAGACTACACAATACACACAGCAATATGGATTAGAAGAGCATTCACTTATCTCAAATGTTGAATTTGCTGTTTTGAAACAAGCTGCACTGCTACAGCAAGCTCTAATCATATATTTGAATGTTGAGCAGTGAGCTCATTGGCTACCAATACAGGAGAGTACCAATCAGCTGTGTCATATGATAATGATCTCATTACATCAGATTGAGTTAGACCTACTGTATCAGACTCCACAATCAGAGTTTCATGCCAGAACTCTGTACCATATTCTTTAATGCTGTTTTCATATTTTTACATAGAACCATTTTACAGTGAAAGTACAACATGGACAGCATTGCTCTGTTTCATAAATCTAAAATGGACATAAAGTATTGGCTGAAAATAAAACTGTAAAAGGCAATTAATGAATTAAAAAAATAATAAAATAAAATTGAAGATAAAGATTGTGTGTGTGTGTGTGTGTGTGTGTGTGTGTGTGTGTGTGTGTGTGTGTGTGTGTGTGTGTGTGTGTCATTGTAGTTTGGACCATGGAGAGCCTTTCAGGATCCGACCAGGTCTACAGAAATGTAGGTTCTTTCTCTGACACACTCTTTCACATTTATTGATAACAAACAAAAGTATACAACTGTTTTTCCTCTCTTTTTGTGTTCAGATTTCTGTGATCTCACACTGGATTCAAACACAGCAGACACTCAACTCATTCTGTCTGAGAACGGAGAGGTGAAATATGTGGAACAGCCACAGCCGTATCCTGATCATCCAGAGAGATTTAAAGATATTCCTCAGGTTCTGTGTCGAGAGAGTCTGACTGGACGCCATTACTGGGAGGTTGAGTGGACTGGCTGGGCTTGTATAGCAGTGGCCTACAAAACAATCATTAAAGAAGGGACTGTTGGTAAGTTTGGATACAATAACAAGTCCTGGTGTCTTTTCTGCATTATTGATGGATTTGTTGTCTGGCACAACAATCAGAACAATAACATTCCTGCTCCTTCACGCTCCTCTAAAAGAGTAGGAGTTTATCTGGACTGGCCAGCCGGCACTCTGTCCTTCTACAGCATCTCTGACACACACACACTCACACACTTACACACACTCATCACCACATTCACTGAACCCCTCTATGCTGGATTTAAGGTTTTTGATTCCTCCCTCTCACTGTGTAAGATTACACAACAGACAAACAACTGACTTCTACTTCTGTCCTTATCATGGTGACATTTCTGTTTATGAATAGATTTGTTGTATGAGGTATATCATTTATGAATTTAACTGAAATAGTAAATGCATGTTGTACTTTCAAATGTTGTTAAACACAATTGTGTAAAATTACTATGTATTGTATATTCAGTCCCACTTTATATTAGATTACTTTAACTACTACTTATGTCAAAAAAGTACTTATTGTGTTGATGTTGTATTGCAAAACACTGTTTCTGCTATTGATGTGGGAGACGGGTGAGGTTAGGACAGGTTTTGTGTTATGGTTAAGTTGGGTTAAGGGATGGGGACCGGGTCAATAGTGTAATTATAGACGTAACTACAGAAATTAGTAACAGAAGTAATATTTATGATATATAAGAGATCATATTTAAGAGAGCAAACATACATTTGTGTTGTATGCCATTCATGCTGTTTCTTTATCTCTTCCACATTACTTCCTACACGTATATAACATATATGTACTGCAGTCATTTCAATAATTTTTATGTTATTTTGCTGTTACTGATTAATCCTAACTGTATGTTGAGGGTTGCATTGCCTTCACAAGTAAATTAGAAATAAGATAAAGAGAAAGTCTCCATTTCAAGGATTTATCATCACAGGATGATGTTTTTGGGAAGCAGTAATTTTTGTTTTGGTATATTAACACTTGTTGAATTTGTGTAACTAAACATGGAAACTGATGTAACTAAGTTTATTCAATAAACTCTAATAATTTTTAATATCACTTTATCTCCTTCTTTCTGAATGCACTCTGTCTGCTTTTGGCCTGACAGAAGAAAAAAAAATAACAATAATAATAATTAACTTTTTTGTTGTTGTTGTTTTAGTTGTTGTTGTTGTTGACTGATTTGATATGTGTGGTATTTTGAACTGCAGAGTCACTGAGATCCTCCTGTCTTCTCAGACTCGAATATGAGACAAAAGTGAATGAACCAGTTTCTCCAGATGTATGTTCTATTCCTGCAGTGTGTTCACTGTAAGTCTGCAGTGTTTAATGTAAATCTGCAGGGTGTTTACTGTAAATAAAAGAGCATCTTGTCCCTTTCTATCCACAGAGTCCAGTCTGAAATAATACAAATCATCACTTTCATATACTGTCTCATTAATTAATACCGTCATTTTGATTCTGTTCGATTCAACTCATTTGATGAGCACTTTTCACAGTATATTGTTTCTTTACAGAGAACAGATCCTTCTCAGAAGCTCCTCTGACAATTGAATTGACTACAAAATTGAATGACTACAAGAACAAATTATTCTGCACTGAAAACTTCCATATATATAACAATGACAATAACAATAACAATGTTGTTATTATTATTATTATTATTATTATTATTATTATTATTATTATTATTATTTTGTAAAGTTGCTTTGAAATTATATGTATTATCAAAAGCACCAAATGCAAAGTTGACTTAACTGATGATTCTCCTTTATCTGCTGCATATTTATTAATAATTTCACTGTATCCATCAGTGCAGCTTTGAGACAATAAACTAAAGTATTTAACTGAAACTGAATAGTGTGTAAATGGGATTGTTTTTGATTACTGTTTTAATTGGGCTGTGTTAGGATGTATAAAGTAAGCAGTGGGCCCCCAAATGATTTTTAAACCATTTTAGGAGTAATATTATTACATTCAGTGGTATCAGAGGCTTCATTAAAGATTTGTGCCGATTAAATAAAAATCTCAGGAATTGAGGTAAAGGCCACTAAGACTCACACAAAAACAACTGTTTCATAATTCAAATACAGGTGTCAAATAGCATTACATATTGAACATAGAGACAGTAAATCAGCAGGTTGCCTTGCAATGAAATGTAACAGGATCCAGGAAGGATAATTATGTAACAGTGTACAATTAAATGAAGTGCTACAGATACTCTACTAGTCAAGCATTTTTAAAAAAAAAGGCAGTTATTATTTACATTTTAGAGGTATGAAGCCTGAGTCAACTTTAGACAGATCTCACAAAAGACTGAGAATGTCTCCATATAGAGGTGAATATGCAGCATGACACAGAGACATTTCATTGCGAAGCTCTTCAGTACAATTTGGAGAATCTAAACTCCCTGACAAGTGTTTTTCCAAGAGTGTGTCTATGTTCCCTTTGAAAAATAATTACTCTGACATTTTATTTACAATAAAATGAAAATGTATTATACTTTAAATGTTATATTAAAGGCAATTGACTGATCTTTAGAATGTTTCTGACCAACTTACATAGTACTTAAGTACATCTATGTAGTTTCAGAATTTCAGGCCTAGGGGGTTGCCGTCCACTCCCTACACTCAATGCCACCAAAATGCATATAACTTGCTAAAGATCCACTTAACTGTTTGTGCCTTTCGTCCTCCCCTTGTGTATAGTATAATATAAAATATTTATAAAATAAAAGAAACTATTTACACTAAGTGCAAAAAGACCACCTTGTTGGCAGAAGTTATGTACTGTACACTAATCCCATCACATATCAGATTTTTCTGCAAAATTAGTGTACAAAATAAGATGCTGAACTACAGCTTTTGTCAACCCAAGTTCAATCCACCTTTTTGCCAAACATATTTTTCTCCTTTTCCCATCACATATCAGATTGGAAAGGCATTCATTCTCAATACAAATAAAGGAAATAATCCAAAAGTGGAAATAAAGCACCTCATGGGTATTTAATAATAAAGTGTTTATCTGGTAGAGTTAGTTTGTGTAGGGGTCCCCATAGGAAAAATGTATTGCTCAGTGGTTGCTTAACCTAAGCACATGAGACTTAGATGAGATTCTCATATACAGTGCCCTACATAAGTATTGGAACAGTAAAGACAAAATTGTTCTGTTTGCTGTGGAGTCAAGAAAATCTGTAAATATGATTAAAAGATGAATATGAGACAAAACTACAGAATGTCACATTTTATTATTGGGCGATTCAACACAAAGATGTTTTACCAGCTAAGAAAATCAGCACTTTTAGAGTTTAATCTCCCTATCTGATGTGAGTATAAATATTGGAACGGTTGCCTCACAGGTCTTTCTAAGTGTTCAACTGTGTCCTGTTGCATTAATTCTTCAGATATTAAAAGCAGGGAATGTGTCTTATCAGTTATATCCATTGCTTCTTCATTCTAAGTCTTGCATTCAATGATGACACACACAAACCAGGATGAAGACGAGAAAGCCTACTCTGAAAGAAAAGCAAGCAATTTGGATGCTAAAAGAAAAGAGGAAGTCAGTTAGAACTATAGGAAAAACAAAGGGCATGGAGAAATCAAGAGTTTGGAAACTACTGGTGACATCAGCAACCAACAATGACCTAATCGGCTGAGAAAAACAACAGTAGATGATGACAGACAAATCATAAAGGCTGTGAAAATTAACCCTAAAATACTTCTGTAAAATCCCCAACAATCTCCAGAAAGCTGGGGTGATGCTCTGTCAATCTACAGTCCGCAGGAGAATTTGACACCGAATTACAGAAGCTACACAGCAAGATGCAAACCTCTGATCAGCACCAAAAAATAGAAAGGCAAGATTCTTCACAAATGTGAGCCAGTTGAGTTTTGGAACTGAGTTGATGGACCGATGAGACAAAGATTAACCTTTATCTAAGTGATTGGAAAGCAAAAGTGTGGAGAAAAAAAACAGGGAACTGCAAATGATCCTAAATACCGGGAACACTTCCCATAACACCCGATGTACTTGCTACATTCGTTAGAAGAATGGCATCTACGCTCATATTAGTCTGTTTCTCTCCTTATTCCGAGGTCACACCGTAGCCACCAGATCCAGTCTGTATCCAAGTCAGAGGGTCACTGCAGTCACCCGGATCCAGTATGTATCCAGCCCCAGATGGTGCATCAGCACCTAGAAAGGACCTCTAAAGCCCTGAAAGACAGCGGAGACCAGGACAACTAGAGCCCCAGAGACAGATCCCCTGTAAAGACCTTGTCTCAGACGACCACACAAGGGACAAGACCACAGGAAACAGATGATTCTTCTGCACAATCTGACTTTGCTGCAGCCTGGAATTGAACTGCTGGTTTCGTCTGGTCAGAGGAGAACTGGCCCCCTGACTGAGCCTGGTTTCTCCTAAGGTTTTTTCTCCATTCTGTCACCGATGAAGTTTTGGTTCCTTGCTGCTGTCGCCTCTGGCTTGCTTAGTTGGGGACACTTCATTTACAGCGATATCGTTGACTTGATTGCAAATTATTGCACAGATACTATTTAAACTGAACTGAGCTGCATGAGGACATCACTGAATTCAATGATGAACTGCCCTTCAACTGTCATTTTGCATTATTGACACACTGTTTTTCCTAATTAATGTTGTTCAGTTGCTTTGACGCAATCTTTTTTGTTTTAAAGCGCTATATAAATAAAGGTGACCTGACTTGACTTGACATACAACCTCATCTGTAAAGCTTGGTGGAGGTGGTGTCATGGCATGGGCATGCATGGCTGTCTCTAGAAAAGCACCTCTTAATTTTAATGATTACTTAATGTATGATGGGAGTAGCAGAATGAATTTGGAAGGGTACAAAATCATTTTGGCTACCAATATTCAAGAAAATGCCACCGAACTCATTAGAAACCACTTCATATCAGATCAGAACGATGACCCAAAACACCCTGCCAGTTCAGTCAAGGACTTTATTAGGACAAAGAAATGTAAAGTCTTAGATTGCCCAAATCAATCTCCAGATTTAAATCTCATTGAACATTAATTTCACCAGCTGAAGAGGAGACTAAAGACAGAAACTCCCCCAAAAAAGCAACAGCGGGAATTGGCTGCATTAAAGGCTGAAGAAAAGCATTTCAAAGCATAAGACCAAGAGTCTGGTGATGTCTATGGGTTGCAGACTCACTGATCTGATTGCATGCAAGGGATCTGCAACTAAATATTAGCTTGTAATCTTTTACATCTGCCTTAAATTCAACTGTTCCAATACTTATACTCACATCGAATAGTGGGATGAACTCTAAAAGTGCTGTCCTTTTGATTTGGTAAAACATGTATGTGTCGAAAGACCTAATAATAAAAATGAAAGTGTGTTTTGTTGGACATTCTTTTAATGTAGTTTGATGTCATGACATATTGCATCTTTATAATCATATGGAGCTTGGCAGGGAATGTCTTGACTCCACGGAGCAGAGAACGAGCCAATTTTGTCTTTACTGTTCCAATAAACTTGACAAAGAGAGGAGAGTGCGGTGTAGTTCAGCATTTTAGCATCAACAGCATTCAAAGCCCAGACACACTTACACGCACCAGAACTACACAATACACGGGACTCCTAAAACCCCGGCTTGAACCGTCCTTAACAGTAAGAACAATTTTGTCTTTAAATGAGACATGATTTTAGCAAACAGCATTTGAGAAAAAAAAACACAAATGGACCATGAGAACAAAAAGAGAATGTGGTGGAAGAAACATAGAATTTCTCTTTATTGTCTTTCTGCAATCTCTATCAAGACTCCATTAGAAATATTTTATTGCTCAGTGGTTGCTCTTTCTAACCTCAGAAGTCTCAGATGTTTCTCCTAAAAATCCTTAGGAGAGACAAAAGTAGACAGAACTGAGACATGAGAAAAGTTCTGAGAGAAAGGAATGTAAAAAGACAATAGGAGAGAACATGTGAGATCTCTTTATTGTCTTGCTGTAATCTCTTGCTAGACTCCACTTTAAAAATGTTTTACTGCTCAGAGGTTGTTTTTTTTTTTTTTTTTTTTTGCAATGGGGTTTTTCACCTTTAATGGTCAGAACAGTAGGAGTAGGAGACAGGAAACAATAGGTCAGGTGAGAATTGAACAGGAGCAGGTAAGTACCTTTAGTTGGGACTTGAACCCATGCTGTCTGAGGTGCAGTTGTGCTTCACGTTGATGCGCTGCCCACAAGGCTATGACTCTGACAGAGGTTACTCTATGCTCAGGATACTAAGGGGTGATTATCTTATATGTCTCATTGAGTTATCAGCTTTATCATAAGATGTCTTCAGTTTTATTTTAGGAGAAACGTTAAACTTTTACTAATATTGTAAATACTAAAACTATCATTTAAATAGCATTAAACACTAGAAAGGACTTACAAGAGTAATATTTTTATTAAAATAAAAAAACCTATTTCAAAAAAAAATAAAACAATACTCCCATTGTTTTTTTTTTTTTTTTACTTATTTCAAAATATAATTTAACAGTTTCTTTTATGTTTTTTTTGCTTTGTTTAGTATTAAAATTTTGTCTTGCACAGCCCATTTTTGTAAATATGGGTTATGCTTTCGTCTGTTAAATCACTGTGCAATAAATCACTGTCTACATAAAACAACTTCAAATATGGCTATGCATGAATGGAATGCTATTGAATGGAAACTTGCTTGAGTCTCCTGTTTCTCAAACTTGTCTCCTGAGACAAAAAACTCTAAAACTTTCACAATGGTCTTCTTAAAGGCTTTAGAAGAGATCTCAACAACTTTACACACTGTGCTCAGATTTTTTTCTTTAGCTAGAGATGATGGATCTCTCACATGTGTCTTCTCAAAAGTTTAGAAGAGATCTCAACAATTTCACACACTGTGCTCAGATTTTTCTCCTACACTAAACACTCCAGAGCTCTCACATTGGTCTCCTCTAAATTTCAGAAGGGATCTCAATAAACAGTGGTCTCCTCTAAATTTCAGAAGGGATCTCAATAACTTTACAAAGTGTGTCCATATATCATATGAGCTCAAACATTTAATAATAATCAAATTAGTCAATTAATAATCAAGACTGTGTCGTAAGCCATGTATGTGCCTTTCAGCAAAGAAAGCTCCAGGGTTACATTTTCTGTAGATCAGTTTTGATTAAGGCATCCGGTACATTACTATTTCCAACAACAAAATTATGTGCCTAAGTACATAAACATTGTCCTATAAAAAGTAACATTATCCTTATTCCTGCATAATTGAATTGGACTGTGATTTGCACATAATTGGGGGCAGCTGTGGCCTAATGGTTAGAGAGTTGGACTTGTAACCCGAAGGTCACAGGTTTGAGTCTCGGTGCTGGCAGGAGTTGTAGATGGAAGGGAATGAATGAACAGCGCTCTCTTCCACCTCTCATACCCATGGCTGAAGTGCCCTTGAGCAAGGCACTGAACCCCCAGTTGCTCCCCGAGGCGCTGGATATAGCTCCCCCACTGCTTCCAGGTGTGTGTTCACTACTCACCGCTGTGTGTGTGCACTTGGATGGGTTAAATGCAGAGCACCAATTCCGAGTATGGGTTATATCACGACTTTCACATAAAAAGTCTCTCTCAATATAGCCTTTAACTATGAATTTATGACCCCCCCCCCCCCCCCCCATTTAGTGTCTTTCAAGTACTTGAATTGATGCACCCTTTGTAAAGTTGTTGACATCTCTTCTAAACCATTACAGGAGACAAATATGATACCCCCGGATTATTTCGCTAAAGACAAAAATCTAAGCACAGTGTGTGAGATTCTTGAGATCTCTGCTAAACTTTTGAGGAGACAAATGTGAGACCACCAAAATATCTGAGCACAGTGTGTAACGCTGTTGAGATCTTGTTTGAATCTTTGGAGGAGACAAATGTGAGAGATCCAGAGTCTCTAGCTAATGATAAATATCTGAGCACAGTGTGTGATTTTGTTGATATCTCTTTTAAAGCTTTAAAGAAGACTATTGTGAGATTGTTAGAGTTTTTGTCTCAGGAGACAAGTCTGAGAAGCAGGAGACTCAAGCAAAAATCTCCATTCGATCTTAAAGTAACATTTTTTTTTTTTTTTTTTTTTTTGTTCAAGACATCATTAGACAAAGTAACCTAAATTATCTTATTTGCGTACACTCGTAATACCAGCAAAACACTGTGCTTTTGTAAAACAAAGAAAACACACAGGATGTGCCTTCTCTCACCGTGAACTTTATTTTGGAGTTGCCACAAAAATAACCAAAAAACTCTTTAATGAATTAGGACCAGTGATCATGAATTAATTTAGCAATTTCTGTATTGCATTAGTTTTGAATATTTCTTATGAGCATTTAATAATTTTTGAATGAAATCTCTTTTGTGGTGCATTTTACCAGTAAAAGAAAACCTGCTTAATAATTATGCACACCTGAGTTTAAGGCATTTTTCACTTCCAGTCCTTTTAACAATGTTATATCACTTATAAATTATTAGTTTTTTTTGAACTGCTATCAAGTGTTTACCAATACTTAAAGTACTTTTTCTAAACTATTAACCCAGCAACACGCCTACTGTATAATTCACAAAATAGCTTATTCTTGTTTTCTTCAAAATGTATGTAAATATATTTAATAACTTAATACAACAATAATTCATAGCTTTTTATTAATAGCTTTTAATAACTGCCTGAATGTTTAATAAAATGGAAACGTTATTTAGTAGAAAATGTTTATCTGTTTGACATCAAATAGTAGAAATGTGTATTATACATTATCTTAATATACAAGAATACTGTGCTTGTTTATCTTTTGTCAGAAACAACAGGAAGAAGATGTGTGTGTGTGTGTGTGTGTATAATATACAAACTTGTTTATCTTTTGTCAGAAACAACAGGAAGAAGATATCAAAACCTCCAGAGATGAGCAGTGTGTCTATGAAGAGTACAGATCCATGTATATTCCCATTTCATTCAGTGATGGAACAGTGACTTCTGCCCCACTGTTAGTATAAATATTTAGTTGCTGTTTTATTGTTTACCTTAATTAAATAATGGTTTAAGAAACCCAATGAACATTACATTTTCTCCAAAATATACTATATACACTATACAATCCACAATGATATGTTTCTCAAAATGTTCAACAGTCGTTCTAATTACTGTTATTAACATTTTTGCTGTTCTTTCTTTTATTTTCAGCATTGTGGAGAAAGACGATACAGTTGAGTCCCACTACCAGACCCACATCAGGCAGGAAAGAACTGAAGCAGTCCTACAGAGAGTCAAAGACAAGCACAAAACCAGCATGAAGAACAAGTATGGCTGCTTATTTGAGGGAAACAAACTACAAGGGAATGAATCCCTCTTGAACAGGATCTACACACAGCTCTACATCATAGAAGGAGAGAGAGAAGGAGTGAATGAAGAACATGAGGTTTTACAGATGGAGAAATCATCCAGAACACAACACAATCCAATAGACTGTAATGACATCTTCAAAGCCTTGTCTAAACAAGGATATGAGGAGAAATACAAAATCAAGACTGTTTTTACCATCTCTGTGAAGAAGTTCATTCTGGACTGGGCCAAGGGAGAAGCCAATCAGGATGTAGATTTCATGTTTGTGTTTCCATTTCGAGAGCTGAACTTGATTAAAAATCATCAGTACAGTCTTCACAGACTTCTGCTGGACTTTCACCCTGAACTTCAAGATCTGGACTCAAAGATTTATGTGGAGTGTAAAGTTGTGTTCATTCTTGTAATAAAATGGACAATCACTGTTTTACGGCTGGTCACTGAGATATTAAAATCCAAAATATAGTGAAAACACTATTGATTAGCAGTAACAAAACGGCCAGCGATTCGTTGGGAAGATAGTAGTCATTAAACTCTGCCATGGATATTAATATCAAAAGGATAGTGAAAACACTATTTAATTAGCACAGTAACAAGATTGGCAGTTTAAGACAATAACTTCTAAGCACAAAACACAAGATACTTCTCTTTTCAATATGAATAAGGCTTTATTAGATAAATCTAAGACATATAAACTAATCTAACACATAAGCACACGCACTAAAATTCACCACAAGTTGCAGGGAAGATAGTAGTCATCAGAAGTTCAGTAGTCATTGAAGTGACGTCTTGGGAAGCCCGTGGTTAGGAGTTGTCTGAAGACACGGAGTTGTGGGCTGGTTGTAGTTTTAGGCGGGCACTCGGGGTCAGACTCGGAGACACGGCGTTACAAAACTTAACTCAGAACACGAAACTCTAAATGGAAAAGAAAATAAACTAAAGTAAAAGAATAGAAGTAAAGTTTGACGAGACTAGGTGGTGTTTCTTCTCATCGTGGCTAAGTAGCAGCAGGCGTGAAGGACAATATGTAATGACAAAAACCATGGCTAAGGCAAAAAGTGATGATGCTAAAAGCAAAAGCTAAGAGCTAAATCTCATGGGTGTCCTGAGTATTTAAACTGGGCTTTTGGCCACACCTCAAATGTTGTCTTGACCAATTAGATATTGTCTTTGCTTGGGGTGTTGCGATGTTTCTCCTGCCTGTTCATAAATCATGTTATCTTATCAATCACCTGGTCTGAATTTTTTCCTCTTGGTCAGGGTATAATTTTGGACATGATTCCTATAACAAGAAATATTATACATTTGACTAATAATTGATTGTCAGAAACGTTTCAAGCACGAAGATTGAAAACACACACATACTAAACATGAATATGAATCCTTAAGCTATTCAATAGTTATTAAAAAGACATACACAATAAGTGATTAGAAACATAATAGTCAAATGTCTGGGTTACATATATGATATGGAGTTAAGCAATGGACCGATATTCTTTTATAAGTCCTTTTGAGTTTTCATTTTGGTGCATATACATCTTTAAAAGACAGTTTCTGTGCCATTCTTTGACATAAAGATGTTCTGTGGAGACCAGAGGTTAAAAGGTCCTCTTAAAGGAATTTCAGTCTGGTTCTTTTCTTCTAGGTGGGGGGAAGTCAATCCAAAGAGCTTGTGATCGTGATTACTATCATGGATTTACATGTGATGGTCATGCTGTGCATCTCTTTGACCATCAATCTTGATTACTTGCCCCAAATTTGACAATCTCCTCTCCGAATTGGAATTGTTCTTTTGTTCTAATGTTGAAAGCTGTTTAAGCTGCTAGTTAGTGGACTTGCTTCTGACTTGTGGTGCTAGGAATTGATTTACAACATCCTGTTGTCTTGAACCTCTCTGTGGAATTCGGCTCCTAATGTTTCAACCATGCTCCTGATCGAATCTTTAATTTGTCTGGTTCGGGTCTGATACACTACATTCTAGATAGTCTGGATGAAAGCAGAATGACACTGTTTTCAGACACTGAGAAAGTTTGTGATGTGAATGAGTCTTCATCAGTGGGTGTGTTGATGTCAAACCTCATCAGAGGAGATCTGCTTCCCTCTGCTCTCATCTGGATCACTTCCAGACCAGCAGCATCCAATCAGATCCCCTCCAAATACATCAACCGTGTGAAAGAAATTCAAGGTTTCAATGACCCTCAAAAAGAGGAATATTTTCAGAAGAGAATCAGTGACAAGCATCAAGCCAGCAGAATCATCTCACACATCAGAAGAGCAAGAAGCCTCCACATCATGTGCCACATCCCCGTCTTCTGCTGGATCTCATCCACTGTGATTGAGAAGCTCCTGAAAGAAGATCTGAGTGCAGAAATCCCACAAACTCTGACTGAAATGTACATCCACTTCTTGTTGAATCAGATAAACATGATGAGTCAGAAGTATGGAGAGAGAGATCCAGAGAAACTCCTCAAGTCTAACAGAAAAGTTATTGTGAAACTTGCTGAATTGGCTTTTAAGCAGCTGATGAATGGTAATGTGATGCTCTATGAGGAGGACCTGAGAAAGAGCGGCTTAGGACGTCACTTGACGCCTCAGTGTATTCTGGGATTTACCCAGATCTACTGACACATACTGAGAACAGCTCAGAGAGCATCAGGAGAACCACACAGTACATTAAGACAAGATCAAATATGGACAAGGACTCTCCACTGAAAGATCCATCAATCTGTTCCTCTGTCTCCTGGAAGTACAAGATCAGACTCTGTCCAGAGAGATTCAGGAGTTTGTGAAATCAGACAAACACACAGAGAAGAAACTCTCTCCATCTCACTGCTCAGTAATCGCCTACATGCTTCAGATATCAGAGGAGGTGCTAGATGAGCTGGATCTCAAGAAATATAACACATCGGATGAGGGCAGAAGAAGACTGATACCATTAATGTCTGCAGCATGAGACAAAAACATTGCTTAGAAATTAAAATAACAATTTCTTCTTCTGGTACTTCTTTTCTCTGCATTTACTAATAAATCCCTGTTACCTCACAAAATATAGTTGTACCATATTCTTCAATGCTGTTTTTATATATTTAGTAGCATTTTACAATGAAAGTACAAGATGGACAGAATTGCTCTGTTCCATAAATCTAGAATGGACAAAAAGTGTTTGCTGAAAATAAAACTGAAAAAGTGACATGACCCATACTCAGAATTCGTGCTCTGCATTTAACCCATCCAAAGTGCACACACACACCAGTGAACACACACACACACACACCATGAACACACACCCAGAGCAGTAGGCAGCCATTTATGCTGCAGCACCCAGGGGTTCGGGACCTTGGTCAAGGGCACCTCAGTCGTGGTATTGCCGGCCCAAGACTTGAACCGACAACCTTAGGGTTAGGAGTTAAACTCTCTAACCATTAGGCCACGACTAAGCATTTGAGGATAGAGATTTTTTGTTGTTGTTGTTGAAATTAAGTTTTACAGAGTTACCTAATGCAAATCATTCAATATCAAGATGGCGGCTCGAACACATTAATGCTTTTTCCTGTTAAGCTGTCCACTCCTGAAGACACTAACATTGAGACATACAGCTTTGTAAACTGAATGATATATATTGAGGAAACACTATACAAATGGATTGGACTTGACTCTACTTATAATTCTTTATGTCTGTATATTTATGTCTGTATATTTGTGTGTGTGTATGTGTGTGTGTGTGTGTGTGTGTCTGTCTGTGTGAGTGTGTGTGTGTGTGTGTGTGTCATCGATCCAACCAGGACTTCAAAAATGTAGGTTCTTTCTCTGACACACTCTTTCACTTTTAATTACAACAAACAAAACAATACAACTGTTTTTCCTCTCTTTTTGTGTTCAGATTTATGTGATCTCACACTGGATTCAAACACAGCAAACACTCAACTCATTCTGTCTGAGAACGGAGAGGTGAAATATGTGGAACAGCAGCAGCCGTATCCTGATCTTCCAGAGAGATTTAAAGATATTCCTCAGGTTCTGTGTCAAGAGAGTCTGACTGGACACCATTACTGGGAGGTTGAGCGGACTGGCTGGGCTCGTGTATCAGTGGCCTACAAAACAATCAGCAAAGAAGGGACTGTTGGTAAGTTTGGATACAATAACAAGTCCTGGTGTCCTTTTCTGCACTGTTGATGGATTTGTTGTCTGGCACAACAATGTGAGCAACAACATTCCTGCTCCTTCACGCTTCTCTAAAGAGTACGGGTGAGGTTAGGACAGGTTTTGTGGTATGGTTAAGTTTGAGTGTGGGTTTATTCATATATATATATATATATATATATATATATATATATATATTATATATATATATATATATATATATATATATATATATATATATATATATATATTTGTTAACTAATTTGATATGTGTGGTATTTTGAACTGCACAGTCACTGAGATCCTCCTGTCTTCTCAGACTTGAATATGAGACAAAAGTGAATGAACCAGTTTCTCCAGATGTATGCTCTATTCCTGCAGTTTGTTCACTGTAAATCTGCAGTGTTTAATGTAAATCTCCAGGGTGTTTCCTATAAATTTTATAATAACTCAGTTCAATTAATTTTGATGAGCAATATATATATATGATTTTCAAATATATTGTTCTTTTGTAGAGAATCATAGTATATGAATAAATACATTAAGGAATTACCATTTTACACTAGATGATGTCATAACATTATTTCAACACACACAAAAAGCTAACTGTATCAGACCGGAAGATTTATGGTGGATTGGATTAGAGCCTGAGTGCGCTTCAATGATGACATGTAGCATGTAGCATGTAGCGCCCCCTTCTGGAAAGAGAGAGAGAACATTCTATTTATTTTTAGTTTAGTTTAGTTTAGCTTAGTTTTAGTTTAGTTTTGTTTTGTTTTATGTTCACCATTCAGAATGAAATTGAATTGTTTTGTAAATTTACATTTAATTTAAGAAAAGGAAACAAACTGTATTCAGAATTCTGAATAAAATATTATTTATTTGTTTGTTTATAAAATTATAATAAAAAATAAATGCAGATATTGCGCATGCTCTAAACAGGGGTGCTCTTCCTATCTGTATATGCCAAATAAATTGCATGCTTTAAATATAAATATTTATAAAAACAGTCTTACAAAACATTAGATGTTAGCTTTCTGCTTCAGATGATAAGTGCAAAAATCTAAATCTAAAGTTATTAATGTATTCATATAGAATCTCAATTTTCTCATTGATCCTCTGTTTAAAGGACTATAAACAATAAATTAATTTTCCTGATTTGTTTCATGATACTGCAAAAATGTAATATTATAGTGAGACTGAAGGGTGCTGTACTTGTGGTTTTCTCACTCTCATGACTTTTCTTAATATGTTGTTTACCAGAAGCTGCTCTGTACCTTACCCATGATATTCAAAAAAAAAAAAAAAATGATGCCTATACATAGCAATCTATAAAAATGTATATCTTTTATGAAGAAGAAATTATCAAAAATTAATACCAATTAAAATGTTATCAAAAACAAAAACAAAATCCATGGTCTCAAATGCAGAACCAGCCGTTCTGACAGTCCAGACAACAGAAGTGACTGAATGTAGTCTGTACAGTGTGATTGACATGGATCATATATTAATTCAATTCAAGTTTTTCAATTCAAGTTTATTTGTATAGCGCTTTTTTTCAATACAAATCATTGCAAAGCAACTTTACATAAAAATTATGTTTCTATAATATTAGTAGTAGCTTATCAGTGGTAACTGTCAGTTTATGTGCATATGACAGAAATTTTCAGAAAACTTTATACAAGACGTAGTCCACCAGATGATGAACACTATTAACAGCAATTATTATATGATGCAATCACACTTGTAGCAATATTAGGTAGTTCTGTATGTTTTAGGGTTAGCATCATCTGAGGTCCTCTGAGAGTTGGCATCAAAAACTGAACAGGATTTACAACATCTTGACCCGCTACCTAATTAAATGATCTTCTTATTAAATGATGAATTTAATTGTTTGTGTGAACTATTCATTTTAATGTAAAAATAAAAAATTATGTAAATGCTGTAAGTTAACACCTGATCACAAGGAGATGTAGTATGAATATTAGTCCATCTGAAGACACTTTCCAGGTCAAAGAGGTCTCATAATTCTTTTTGGTTGAATCCCAACATTCTTCAAAATATCTGCTTCGACAATAGAATGTTCAGAATTAATTCAACAGCTATAAAGTTAGATAATATGAAATACATTTGGACATTTTGTATATAGGAGGGTAAATAGAGCTGGTCATGTGGAGACTGACAACAACAAACAGTTATTTAACTGTTTATGTTTAATTTAAGTTTAATTTTCATTCGTGTTTCGGTCATTGAAACCAGCCTAAAGCACAGCTGCTCTCCCAGATTAAAAAAAAGAAGAACAGAAAATGAGATTTCTTTAACATCTGAAATGTTTCCTCTAGTCATAAATGAGTTTACATGAACATCAAATGAAGAGGTTTGCTTGAGTCTGCTGCTTCTCACATTTTTCTCCTGAGACAAAACCTCTAATACTCTCAAGGAAGAATATTGTTAGGGTAAGAACGATGGAAGACCAGGGCGGGATGCAGTTACAAGTCTTTAATGAATAAACAAAAATATTGTTAGGGTAAGAACGATGGAAGACCAGGGCGGGATGCAGTTACAAGTCTTTAATGAATAAAGTAAATAGTCTTCACTGAGTAATTAGAACACAAAATCACAGGCATTAATCAGAGCCAGAACAGAAACTGCCAGACGACTGGATCAAAGAAAATCAGCATAATCTTCCTCGAGGACAGAGGCAGGGACCCCGAAATGCATTCAGCCAGTCAGAAATAGTGAAGACAGCAGACAGGGTGAACAGCCAAGGGCGAGCGCTGAACAGGTACTCTGCAAACAGGCACAGCTGGATAATACACAGTCCAATGGCAGTATAACTCAAAACAGAAATAATGCTTTCACTTTCCACAGATAAGATAGGAAAGGACAGGACTAGAGAACAGACGCTTCTCACGAGAGGTCATTGAATAATCTGACAACAAGACAGGGCTAGGAAGAGGGAATAAGAAGCAGAGACAATCAAGAGGAAAAAGGGGACAGGTGAGGAGAAGGGAACGAAAGGGGAACCAGCTGAAAGAGATAATGAGTGGAGGAGTGGATGTGTGTGCGTCATTGTGTGAGTGAGTGTGCGAGTGAGTGTGTGACCACAAGAGGGAGACAGAAAAAGAGGAGAAGAAGCCAGGATCATGACAGTACCCCTCTCTCAACGAGCGCCCCCTGGCGCTCCTGAGGCCAACTGGCGAGACCGGAGGAAATCGTCAATGAGTGAAGGAAGATGAAGAGGAGTCAAAAAGACGAGGATTCTTGGTACCCGGGCGATACGAGATGGAAAAATCGAAACGGGTAAAGAATAGAGCCCAGCGGGCTTGACGAGCGTTTAGTCTCTTGGCCTTGCGGATATATTCTAGGTTTCGGTGATCTGTCCAGTCAATAAAAGGAACGGGAGCTCCCTCAAGCCACTGTCGCCATTCGCCTAACGCTAGACGGATGGCGAGCAGTTCGCGGTTGCCCACGTCGTAATTGCGCTCAGCAGGAGAAAGACGGTGAGAAAAAAAAGCACAGGGGTGTATCTGTCTGTCAGCGGCGGACCGCTGGGAAAGCACAGCCCCGACCTCCACTTCAGAGGCATCGACCTCGACTATTAATTGTTTAGTGAAGTCAGGAGTAAGAAGGATAGGCGCGGTAATAAAAAGAGATTTTAGAACATCAAACGCAGTCTGCGCAGATTCTGACCACCTAAACTGGGACTTGACTGAGGTCAGAGCTGTAAGAGGAGCGGCTACTTGACTGAAATTTCGTATAAAACGATGATAAAAATTGGCAAACCCGAGAAAATGTTGTAGCGCGAGACGAGAGTCTGGCACGGGCCAATCAGTGACCGCCTGGACCTTGGCCAGGTCCATACCGATCCCCTCTGCCGAGATGACTGAACCTTGAAACGTAACTGAGGGGGCGTGTGGAAAAGAACATTTCTCGGCCTTTACATAAAGTCGATTCTCCAGTAGACGCTGGAGGACATGACGAAACATGTTGGACGTGCACCTGGAGTGATGGCGAAAAGATCAAAATGTCGTTGAGGTAGACGAACACAAAGACGTTGAGCATGTCCCGTAGGACGTCATTGACTAAGGCTTGATAGACCGTGGGTGCATTTACCAATCCGAAAGGAAGAACCCGGTATTCAAAGTGCCCTAGGGGCGTGTTAAACGCGGTCTTCCATTCATCCCCCTCCTTTATACGCACTAGGTGATAGGTGTTGCGTAAATCGCTTTGTGAAAATCTTAGCTCCCTGCAAGACTTCGAAGGCAGATGACATCAGTGGTAATGGATAACGATTCTTGACAGAGATATCATTTAAAACCCCGATAGTCTATGCAGGGACGCAGGGAGCCGTCTTTCTTCTTAACAAAGAAAAAACCGGCTCCCGCTGGAGACGAGGAAGGAACGATGGTACCCGGCGTTGAGGGAATCAGAAAGGTATTTCTCAAGCGCCTCCCGTTCAGGAGCGGAGAACGAGTATAGTCTTCCCCGGGGGGGCGTTGTACCTGGGAGAAGATCTATACTGCAGTCATACGGGCGATGAGGGGGGAGAGAAGTGGCCCGGGAACGACTGAAGACCTCCCGCAAATCGTGATACTCCTCCGGAACTCCAGACAAATCCCCTGGCTCTTCCTGAAAAACAGTTACGGACGAGACAGGGGGCACAGCAGAAGACAGACAATCAACATGACAAGAAAATTTCCAAGATAGAATAGAGCCCTCCGCCCAGTTAATCTGGGGGTTGTGGAGAACTAACCACGGGTGGCCTAAAACCACTGGAGTAAAAGGGGAATGAAAAATAAAAAAAAAGAAATAGTCTCTCTATTATTTCCTGAAACAGTGAGAGTCAATGGAGAAGTCCTTTTCTATACCCTGGGAAGGGAACTGCCATCTAGGGCGAACAGGGGGGTGGAGTCTTGTAAATCTAAGAGGGGAATACCTTGTTCCAAAGCCCAAGTCTCGTCAACGAAGTTCCCCTCCGCCCCCGAATCAAGCAATGCAGAGCAGGAAACTGACGATCCTAGCCAGCGGAGGTGTACGGAAGGGAAGTGCAGGACTTAGACGGAGAGACCCATGATGTAGCGCTCGCCAGCAACCCTCCACCTACCGACGAGCGCTGGCTTTTACTGGGCACCTAGAGACAAAGTGATCAGCGGCAGCACAGTACATGCAAAGGTGATTCATAATCCTGCGTTGGCGTTCCTGTGTGGATATATGAAGCCCCCCTAGCTGCATCGGCTCGGGATCAGCAGCAGATGACAGTGGTGGCTGGGTCGCTGTGGAAGCGGGAAGTAACGAAGCCTCCATTCTGCGAGCCCTTCGTCGCATGTCAAAGCGTCTTTCGATGCGGAGAGCCAGCTCGACAAGGGAATCGAAACTGTCAGGAACCTCTCGGACAAAGACCTCATCCTTAATCTCGGAGTTCAGGCCTTCGAGAAAGCGGGCGATGAGTGCCGGACCGTTCCATCCACTCGTTGTGGCCAGGGTTTGGAACTCAATTGAAAAATCAGTGACTGACCTCTTTCCCTGGCGCAAGGTGGATAGGAGGCGGGATGCTTTGTGACCGTGTGCAGACCGGTCAAAGACTCGGATCATCTCCTCCTTAAAAAGAGAAAAAACTTGAAGATGCAGTCTACCTCTGCCTCCCAGTTCGCTGCCACCCCACTCTCGAGCTCGTCCATTGAGAAGAGAAATCACATAAACCACCTTAGATCGATCCTTGGCATAGGTGAACGGCTGGGGGGAAAAAAACAACCTCACATTGGGTGAGGAAGGCTCGGCACTGCAAAGGCTCGCCAGAGTAGCACGGCGGGTTGTTCATACGTGGCTCAGAAGAGTAGCGCTGTCCAGCTGAAGCAGTGGTTTCATTACCGTAGTGATGGAACTGCTGGGTTAGATCCGAGAGCTGGGCGGTCAGGGAATCAACGGCACGTCTCACGGTGGATAAATCCTCCTCGTTTACCCAGCAGAGCACCCTGGAGCTCTACAGCATTGTGAAGGGGGTTACCACTCGCCTGGTCCATCTCTGGTTGGATTATTCTGTTAGGGTAAGAACGATGGAAGACCAGGGCGGGATGCAGTTAACAGTCTTTAATGAATAAAGTAAATCGTCTTCACTGAGTAATTAGAACACAAAATCACAGGCATTAATCAGAGACAGAACAGAAACTGCCAGATGACAGGATCAAAGAAAAATCTGCATAAACTTCCATGAGGACAGAGGCAGGGACCCCGAAATGCATTCAGCCAGTCAGAAATAGTGAAGACAGCAGACAGGGTGAACAGCCAAGGGCGAGCGCTGAACAGGTACTCTGCAAACAGGCACAGCTGGATAATACACAGTCCAATGGCAGTATAACTCAAAGCAGAAATAATGATTTCACTTTCCACAGATAAGATAGGAAAGGACAGGACTAGAGAACAGACGCTTCTCACGAGAGGTCATTGAATAATCTGACAACAAGACAGGGCTAGGAAGAGGGAATAAGAAGCAGAGACAATCAAGAGGGAAAAGGGACAGGTGAGGAGAAGGGAACGAAAGGGGAAACAGCTGAAAGAGATAATGAGCGGAGGAGTGGATGTGTGTGCGTGATTGTGTAAAAGAGTGTGCGAGTGAATGTGTGACCACAAGAGGGAGACAGAGAAAGAGGAGAAGAAACCAGGATCATGACAGATATGAACTCAAATATTTCTTATTTCTTATATATGATATATATTAATAATTAAATTAATTTAAAAAAAAAAAATCAAAATGCCTTTCAGCAAAGATAGCTCCAGGGTCACTGTTTCTGCAATAAATGATGTGCCCTGTGCACATAAACTGAACAGCTCTATTCTCTTAATGTATGTAAGGATTTGTGTATATAGTATTTCTTCTAAGGGGTTTTAGGAAAACATCTGAAATGCTTTTGATACTAAAACGAGAGACATATGAGAATCACAACTAAGCCTTCTGAGCTTAAGAAAAGCAACCACTGAGCAATTAATTAATTTCATATGAATGGAGTGAATGGTAAAAGCAGGGTTTCTCAACTCTGGCCCTCAAGATCCACTTTCCTGCTGAGTTTGGAGTTGGAGCTAAATTCTGCAGGAAAGTGGATCTTGAGCCAATGTGCTGAAACAGGATCTGGAAATCACAACTGTCAAACCTGTGAAACTGCTGTTAAAAAAAACTAATCAGATCAGTCCATAAATTATTATTATTATGTACATGTACAGTAATATTCAATAAATTATCAGTTAATCCTTACTGACAGGACCTTTTCAGTTGGCATTGGAGGCTCTGTCTCATCCATAGCTCCTCTTACCTGTGCTGTTCCTCAAGGATCCATTTTGTCTCCCAACTCTGTTATCATTATATATGTTACCTCTAGGTTCTATTCTTAGAAGGCATGGAGTATCTTTTCACTTGTTTGCAGATGACACTCAAAGCAATCTGCCTTTTAAACACACTGACAAGAAAGGCTTAAAACCTTGCTTGCTTGTATAAATGACATTAGATCCTGGATGTCCTCAAATTTTCTATATCTTAATGCAAGTAAACTAAAGCAATTGTGTTTGGGCCCTATGTGGGGAAAGAAAAAAACATTGTTAATGTCTGAAATCTGCACTCCAACAAACTGTGAAAAGTCTGGGAATTACTCTGGACTCTTCCTTTAAGTTTGATCGACACATAAAACCCAGTAGTTAAATCAGGCTTTTTTCACCTGAAACTTCTGTCTAGAGTAAAGCATTTTCTGTCCCTCAAAGATCTCGAAAGAGTCACACAGGCTTTCGTTTTATCTCGATTGGATTATTGTAATTCTTTATATGCTGGAATTTCCCAGTCTTCTATTACAAGGCTTCAAATGGTGCAACACACTGCAGCCAGATTTCTAACAGGAGTCCGCAAACGTCTACATATTACTCCTATTTTAATGGCTCTAAATTGGTTACCGGTAAATTATAGAGTCGTTTTCAGAATATTGACAGAGGTGGGTAGCAACGAGTTCCATTTACTTCGTTACATTTACTTGAGTAAATTTTTTGGGTAACTAATACTTTTGGAGTATATTTAAAGATGGGTACTTTTACTCTTACATAAGTAATTTTTTTGGGAAAAATCTGTACTTTCACTTCGTTACTATGGGCGACGCTCCTCTCGTTACTTTATCTCTAATGCAATATAAGTTAAAAATGCTTCAGTTTATGCCAAACGCGCCGTCTACTTTTCTCTGGGCAATAAGCGATGCTCATTCGCGAATGATTCATTCTTTTGAGTCAATTCTGTTCAAGCCGAGTCAAGGCTTGATCAAACCAGTGAATTTTGTTCATGAATCAGATTGAATGATTCGTTCAGTTCCCCCCGCCGCATGTGCTGATCGTCTGAAGCGGTTCACTCAGAGTTATAACAGAAAGTTTAAGAACATCAAGAGCATTGAAGACGCGGCTTTGGATCTGCACTGAATTGAAAACAAATCTGCAAAGGCTATTGTTTTGCTATCGATGAAGATCTTTATTAGATGAACACCGCGTGTGCGTTCTACGGTTCGACAGGTATAACTTAGGCTACATTCAATTACAGTACACGATACCAATATGACATTAGTTTGTTGTACGTGTAACTTATAACAGAGACGCGTTTTTTACAGCACTGCGCATTATAACCACTCACACAAGATTCTGTTGAGCTTATGAATGCAATGACCAATCAGAGGTGTCCCGATGTGTCATCGCTAAAATCACGGTGCTTCCTTCACTCGCTCGCGGACTGAATACCTCTTTCTGGAGAATTCTCTCGTCAGAAACAACAAAGTGCAGGTGTGTGTACGAATCTATAAATAAGTTATTGATTTCACAGTGTTAACAGTTTCAGTGATTTTTTGATGGGAGTTTTAAGCATTAACTTTCAATGTTATATTCACATTTATATTCACATTTAATATAAAGATATGAAATATAAAAATATGTTATGGCATGACACCCATATCTGTTACTTAAGAAAACAGACAGGGTTTTATGCATGGTTAATAGATTACATTATTAGGCTACTTTGACCATCTCATATTATCTAACATAATCTATGAAGGTGAGAATCAAGATATTTCATGATATAGTTCATGCGTCTGGGAATGTTTCTAATAAAAATGAAAAAATAAAAATAAATAATGCTTAATAATTTGCCAATATGCTGTTGTAGCTCCTGTGTGTCACATGAGAACCCCCCCCCCCCCCCCCCCCACTCGTACCCCCTCAAAAATAATGAGTGCATGACTCCCCTGCTTATACATTAAATAAAATATTATTTTTACATTTAATAAGCTGTCACAGAGTATGAAATAAATACCCTCCAAACCAGCGTTAGCTCTGTTCCAGGAGGAATGCCTTCGCCTAGACACAGTTAATATTGATTTTCCACAATATTTACGCTTGCAGAAATATACATATGTTTACATTTTGCAGAACAGACAGAAGATCCGTCAATGTGCATTTGGTTCGTTATGTTCAGATGTTCGGTAACTTAGCCGTCATGTGAGGAGTTTTCACTCTTGTCTGAGTCAGAGGTTATTTATACATATAAAATATAATTTATTTCAGTGATGCAAATCAGATTTTTCATCAGCTGTTACTCCAGTTTTCAGTGTCATGATCCTTAAAAAAAATAATTCTAATATATTGATTTATTACCAGCGCTGGAAACAGTTTCGCTGCTTAATATTTTTTGGAACCTGTGACATTTTGTTTAGGATTCTTTCATGAATAGAAAGCTAAAGAGAACATCACTAATAGTTAATCAACATTGGAATGATTTCTGAAGGATTATGTGACGCTGAAGACTGGTGTAAAGACTGATGAAATATATATATATATATATATATATATATATATATATATATATATATATATATATACACACACACACACACACACACACACATACATTAAATATTTCTATAAGTACTTTTACTTGAGTACAGTTTTTGGGTACTCTACCCACCTCTGCATATTGATGTTTGTTTTTAAAAATCTCTAAATGGTCTTGCACCCTCATACCTCTCTGAACTTTCAAATCTGAAACATCAGTCAGGTGTCTGGTCCGCAAACAACTACACTCAATCTAAGCACTCTTTTCATTCATACTGTTTGCTTTCATTTAAAAACAACAGAACTGCTTTGAGACCCAGCTGAGGTTGTGATGATGTTCTGCACCACTAGAGGGAGAACATGACAAGACCAAATCAAGAGTCACCTTGACCAGCTGACTAAATGAAAGTAAAAGAAAGGATAACATTTTGAGGGTTTAAACCTATGCCTGGACACTTAAGTGGCAGCATATCGTGGTAAGTTCAGAACATATTCTTATGTAACCATGTAGATAATTATACAAAAATTACTAAGTTAGTAAATGTGAATTGTACTGTAAGTTGTTGTGAGTTTGAAGATATTTCACTGCCAGGACAATAATTATACCATACAGTAAAAAGACTGGAAACAATATCATTGAACGAATGATTGTTGATTCTCTTGCACAAATGGCAGAATATGAGATGATGATCGTTGAATGTCATGATGTCTGCTTACAGTATAAAAGTAGTGCTGAGTTCTGCACTTCTATTGTATCACAAGAACCACTTGTTTTATTACTAAAAATCTACTGTGTGTACATTTTTCACTTTATTAATATTAATATCTGAATCAACAGTGAGAAATGATTATGTAACTTAGTATAATAAAACATGGAAAACAACTTAATATGTTTGCAATGTACTGAAAAATATTACCATTTTTATTATACAATGACAATGTGCCAAAAGAAAATTTATAAACAAAATTTATGCCCAGACACCCCAAAAATTTATATATATATCTATAGAAAAACATTTTAAATCCAATAAAATCCACATTTTTAAAGTCACAAATTACACTAATTGAATGAAATATATCTACTGTATATAATCCACTAATATTTATATATATTCACTATATATTTATCTACTAATATATATATACTAATTTATTACAAAAATATTTGTACTAATATTTTAAAAATGACTACATAATCTCTGTGGATTCACACTGCAAATGCTGTATGGTAAAGTTCCTCGCACATGCTGATCTTGATGAGTTCACCAGTTTGAGAGCTCACCAGTAGTTAGGGGTTTTTAGTAAGCTTTGTCTGTGTGCAGTCTCAGAACGCACTGAATTGATTTGAGTAAAAGCTCAAAACATTTGTCACTGTGCAGTACAAAATAATTATCCTACACAAAACTTCACTTCACAGGTGAACATGCAGTAATTAAAGTCTGTATTTAATTATTTGTATCTGTCTATTTAACTTTTTGTTTTTAACTATCTTTTCCATTGTTGTGTTTCAACAAAGGTCTGCAGTTTTTTGAGACACAAGAGCAGGAAGGCAGTGCTTCAAAAATGAGTTCCCATGAGAAAAGAGAGAATGAAGACACTATGTCTGAAATGAGATCTCCTTCTCCCAGATCAAGCTGTGCATCTTTGTCTGATAATTCCATATACAATCTGCCCCCTGAAATCAGTGATGCAACAGAGACCTCCAGTGACTGCAGGTATGACATTAGCAGTTTTGTAACATTTTATCAGGGTGACTTATATCTCTGTAGTTCAAACAGTAGAGCACAACTCTTACTCATGGGTTTGATTTCTTTAGGCATATTCACACTACACCAACAGATGCTGACCAGCGCTAACAGACATATCAGATTAGTTTTTTAACAATACCGTCTTACCAATTCATGCTCATTCTGTAATTTACAGTCAGTATAATTTCTGAGAAGTGAAAAACTGAAAATCTGGTGATTATCTGCAATGGCCAGCGTCTTTTGGCTGACGTCAGTCAGTACTGTGTGAAGTTATTTGTATTTCTATCTGTATTAAGAACTGCATGAAAAAACCACATTAAAAGCAAATTTTAAACCTAATTCTAAATGAAAATTTTAAATTTTAAATTAAATTTTGTTGCCATTATATTTTGCATATAGCAAATTTACCCTGTTTAATTCACAAAATTGCTTATTCTTGTTTTCTTCTTCAAAATGTATGTAAATATCTTTAATAATTACAACAATAATTCAAATAGCTTTTAATAACTGCCTGAATGTTTAATAAAAGGGAAAAGTTGTTTAGTAGAAAATGTCTATCTGAGATATCATATAGTATAAATGTGTATTATATTAGTATCTTAATATACAATAATACTGTGTGTGTGTGTGTGTGTGTGTGAATAGAAAAATAGAAATTGTGTGTGTGTGTGTGTGTGTGTCATTCAGTGATTGAACAACAACCACTTGTTTATCCTTTGTCAGAATCAACAGGAAGAAGAGATCAAAATCTCCTGAACCCAGCAGTGTGTCTATGAATAGTACAAGATCCATGTATTTTCCCATTACATTCAGTGATGGAACAGTGACCTCTGCCCCACATTTAGTATAAATATTTAGTTGCTGATTTACTGTAATTTACCTTGATTAAATAATGGTTTAAGAAACCCAATAAACACTTAATGTTCTCCAAAATATACTACATACAGTATACAATCCACACTGATATGTTTCTTAAAATGTTCAACAGTCAATGCAATTACTGTTATTGCCATTTTTGCTGTTCTTTCTTTTAATTCCAGCATTGTAGAGACAGATTATACAATTGCATCCTACGATCAAACCCACATCAGGCAGGGAAGACCTGAAGCAGTCCTGCAGAGAGTCAAAGACCAGCACAAAACCAGCATGATAAACAAGTTTGGTTGCTTATTTGAGGGAAACAAACTGCAAGAGAATGAAACCCTCTTGAACAGGATCTTTACACAGCTCTACATCATAGAAGGAGTGAGAGAAGGAGTGAATGAAGAACATGAGGTTTTACAGATGGAGAAATCATCCAGAACACAAAACAATCCAATAGATTGTAATGACATCTTTAAATCCTTATCTAAACCAGGATATGAGGAGAAAGACAAAATCAAGACTGTTCTTACTAAAGGCATCGCTGGAATTGGAAAAACTGTCTCTGTGCAGAAGTTCATTCTAGACTGGGCCAAGGAAGAAGCCAATCAGGATGTAGATTTTATGTTTGTGTTTCCATTTCGAGAGCTGAACTTGATTCAAGATCATCAGTACAGTCTTCACAGACTTCTGCTGGACTTTCACCCTGAACTTCAAGATCTGGACTCAAAGATTTATGAGGAGTGTAAAGTTGTGTTCATTCTTGATGGTCTGGATGAAAGCAGAAGGACACTGTTTTCAGATGATGAGAAGGTTTGTGATGTGAATGAGTCTTCATCAGTGAGTTTGTTGATGTCAAACCTCATAGAAGGAGATCTGCTTCCCTCTGCTCTCATCTGGATCACTTCCAGACCAGCAGCAGCCAATCAGATCCCCTCCAAATACATCAACCGTGTGACAGAAATTCAGGGATTTGATGAGCCTCAGAAGGAAGAATATTTCAAGAAGAGAATCAGTGATGAGCATCAAGCCAGCAGAATCATCTCACACATCAGAAGAGCAAGAAGCCTCCACATCATGTGCCACATCCCCGTCTTCTGCTGGATCTCATCCACTGTGATTGAGAAGCTCCTGAAAGAAGATCTGAGTGCAGAAATCCCTCAAACTTTTACTGAAATGTACATCCACTTCCTGCTGATTCAGATGAACATGAGGAATCAGAAGTATAAAGAAAGAGATCCAGAGAAACTCCTGAAGTCCAACAGAGAAGTGATTGTGAAACTTGCTGAAGTGGCTTTCAAGCAGCTGATGAAGGGCAATGTGATGTTGTATGAGGAGGACCTGAGAGAGAGCGGCTTAGACATTACTGATTGTGGTATTTGTACTGAGATCTTTAAGGAAGTATCTGTGATTCATCAGAGAAAAGTCTACTGCTTCATTCATCTGAGTGTTCAGGAGTTTCTCGCTGCTTTCTATGTGTTTTACTGCTATTTAAGCAGCACCATGGAAGCCCTTAAGACTTTTGATTCAATGCACAATTTGCATAAATGTGCAGTAGATAAAGCATTAGAAAGTAAAAATGGACACCTGGATCAGTTCCTGCAGTTCCTGCTGGGCATCTCACTGGAGTCCAATCAGAGACTCTTACAGGATCTACTGACACACACAGAGAACAGCTCAGAGAGCATCAGGAGAACCACACAGTACATTAAAGAGAAGATCAAAGATGGACGTGGATTCTCCACTGAAAGATCCATCAATCTGTTCCTCTGTCTGCTGGAAGTACAAGATCAGACTCTGTCCAGAGAGATTCAGGAGTTTGTAAAATCAGACAAACACAGAGTGAAGAAACTCTCTCCATCTCACTGCTCAACAATTGCCTACATGCTTCAGATATCAGAGGAGGTGCTGGATGAGCTGGATCTCAAGACATACAACACATCAGATGAGGGCAGAAGAAAACTGATACCAGCTGTGATCAACTGCAGAAAAGCTCTGTGAGTATTTAATCATGTGCCACAATGAAGAGTCTCTTCTGAATGGAATTGCACGTACTGTTGTTTTGCATATTTGTAGAATGTCCTGATCCTTTTTACAAGAATTAAACAGATATGACTGAACTGATCAATTTTAGAATGGGGTTAAGAATTTAATTCACATGTGTTCTTCTGCTCTGTTTCAGTCTTGCTGACTGTAATCTCACTGCTCAGGATTGTGAAACTGTGTCATCAGCTTTACAATCCTCAAACTCTGTCCTGAGAGAGCTGGACCTGAGTAAAAATGACCTGCAGGATTCAGGAGTAAAGCTACTCTCTGATGGACTGAAGAGTTCAAACTGTCAGCTGAAGATATTGAGGTATTTTAGAACATTATACATTTATAATTTCTCAAGTTGTTGTCAAGGCTGCTGGTCCGTCCTTAAGATCAGTCATTGCCAAACACTTTCCCTCTTCCCCCTTTCTGCCCAGTTAAATCTTTGAAATCAAGCTGACACAGGAGTGCCAGTGTGGGGGTTTGCCTTGATGTCTGACTCAATGAAAAACACCTCAGAAAGCCCATGTCTCCAGATTACAATTACACTAATATAATAATAATTGTACAAACTATTTTCTTTGGCATAACCAAAGTTCAGCATTCAGCGTTTTGTTTTTAATGTGCTGTGTCAAGTTAAAAATAGTTATTTTAAAAGAGCCTGTTGCAAGAATTTGTGTTGCATTTTACTCATCCTGGCTTACACTCACTTTAGAGTGAATGTCCTGTGACTGTCTGTGTGATGAATGATCATGACTGATTATTGTTTCATGATCTTTGTTGTCACTTCAGTGTATTCATGCATAAACAGTACCTTGATGTCATGAGAACTGCAGTAAGGACAAGCATATTGGTTTTAAACTGAGATCAGCAATGATTGCTCAGGTGTGTTGAGAGTTGAGGGCTTCACTGTTGTGTGTATCTGTAGGTTGTCTGGCTGTATGGTGACAGAGGAAGGCTGTCATTATCTGTCTTCAGCTCTGAATTCAAACCCCTCACACCTGAGAGAGCTGGATCTGAGCTACCATCACCCAGAACAAGCAGGAGTCCAGCTGCTTTCTGACAAACTGAAGGATCCAAACTGCTCACTGAAAATACTCAAGTATGTGGGGTACAAGTTTAAAAACTCTTAATGTCTGCAGCACGAAAATAAAACATTGCTTTGAAATCAAAATCATAATTTCTTTTGCTGGTACTTCTCATCTCTGTATGTACTAATTAGACATCTATGTTACTTAAAAAAATTTAGTTGTACCTTATTCTTTTAATGCTGTTTTTATATATTTAATAGTGTTTTACAGTGAAAGTACCACATGGACAGAATTACTCCATTTCATAAATCTTAACTGTTTGCTGAAAATAAAACTCTAAAAAGGCAATGAATTAAAAAAAACTGTAAAGAATTTGAAGATAGAGGTGTGTGTGTGTGTGTGTGTGTGTGTGTGTGTGTGTGTGTGTGTGTGTGTGACATTATAGTTTGGACCATGGAGAGCCTTTCTGGATCCAACCAGGGCTACAGAAATGTAGGTTCTTTCTCTGACTTACTCATACTTTGCACATTTATTGATAACAAACAAAAGTATACAACTGTTTTTCCTCTCTTTTTGTGTTCAGATTTCTGTGATCTCACACTGGATCCAAACACTCAACTCATTCTGTCTGAGAACGGAGAGGTGAAATATGTGGAACAGCCGCAGCCGTATCCTGATCTTCCAGAGAGATTTAAAGATATTCCTCAGGTTCTGTGTCGAGAGAGTCTGACTGGACGCCATTACTGGGAGGTTGAGCGGACTGGCTGGGCTCGTATAGCAGTGGCCTACAAAACAATCAGCAAAGAAGGGACTGTTGGTCAATTTGGATACAATAACAAGTCCTGGTGTCTTTTCTGCCTTAGTGATGGATTTGTTGTCTGGCACAACAATCAGAACAACAACATTCCTGCTCCTTCACGCTCCTCTAACACTCACACACATACACACATTCAACACCACATTCACCTAACCCCCCACAGCATCTCTGACACACACACACTCACACACAAACACACATTCAACACCACAATCACTGAACCCCTCTATGCTGGATTTAAGGTTTTTGATTCCTCACTCTCACTGTGTAAGATTACACAACAGACAAACAACTGACTTCTACTTCTGTCCTAATCATGGTCATATGTCTATTTATGAATAGATTTGTTGTATGAGGTATATCATTTATGAATTTAACTGAAATAGTAAATGCATGTTGTACTTTCAAATGTTGTTAAACACAATTGTGTAAAATTACTATGTATTGTATATTCAGTCCCACTTTATATAAGATGACTTTAACTACTACTTATGTCAAAAAAGTACTTATTGTGTTGATGCTGTATTGCAAAACACTGTTTCTGCTATTGATGTGGGATACGGGTGAGGTTAGGACAGGTTTTGTGTTATGGTTATGTTTGAGTGTGGGTTAAGGGATGAGGGCCGGGTCAATAGTGTAATTATAGACGTAACTACAGAAATTAGTAACAGAAGTAATATTTATGATATACAGAGCATATTTAAGAGAGCAAACATACATTTGTGTTGTATGCCATTCATGCTGTTTCTTTATCTCTTCCACATTACTTCCTACACGTATATAACATATATGTACTGCAGTCAATTCAATCATTTTTATGTTATTTTGCTGTTACTGTTTAATCATAACTGTATGTTGAGGGCTGCATTGCCTTCACAAGTAAATTAGAGATAAGAGAAAGAGAGAATCTCCATTTCAAGGATTTATCATCACAGGGTGATGTTGTTGGGAAGCAGTAATTTTTGCTTTGTTATATTAACACTTGTTGAATTTGTGTAACTGAACATGGAAACTGATGTAACTACGTTTTATTCAATAAACTCTAATTATTTTTACTATCAATTTAACTCCTGCTTTCTGAATGCACTCTGTCTGCTTTTGGCCTGACAGAAGAAAAAAAATAATAATAATAATAATAATAATAATTAACTTTTTTGTTGTTGTTGTTTTAGTTGTTGTTGTTGACTAATTTGATATGTGTGGTATTTTGAACTGCAGAGTCACTGAGATCCTCCTGTCTACTCAGACTCAAATATGAGACAAAAGTGAATGAACCGGTTTTTCTCCAGATGTACATTCTATTCCTGCAGTGTGTTCACTGTAAGTCTGCAGTGTTTAATGTAAATCTGCAGGGTGTTTACTGTAAAAATAAGAGCATCTTGCCCCTTTCTATCCACAGAGTCTAGTCTGAAATAATACAGATCATCACTTTCATATACCGTCTCATTAATTAATACTGTAATTTTGATTCCGTTCAGTTCAATTCATTTGATGAGCACTTTTCACAGTATATTGTTTCTTTACAGAGAACAAATCCTTCTCAGAAGCTCCTCTGACAATTGAATTGACTACAAAAACAATGATACAAAAACAAATTCTTCTGCACCGAAAACGTCCATATATACAGTATAACAATGACATTGAAATATGACACTGCTGACTAAGTGGTTTCAAAAAATGTTAATGATCATTAATTTGTCTTAATTTATTGCAGCATAAAACACTGTAAACAAATTAAACTGTTTCACTCCCTGACTCTTAGATATAGGAAATTTGTGCTTCCTGCTCATTTTAACCACATATTTGTTATTAGTGTAAATAGTGTACTCTAATGTATTCTCTCTCTCTCTCACGCGGACGCAACGCGGACTCATTCTTTCCATAAGTATCATGTGGTTAAAATACACCTCCTAGTTCATGAGAAGGTAAAGTAAAAATGAGAAAAGTGAGTATAGCATTAAAAGTAAAGCATTAAATTAAATATAATTATTAATAAATAAATATAGTGTTGTTGTATTTGATTTCAATTATTATTATTATTATTATTATTATTATTATTATTATTTTGTAAAGTTGCTTTGAAATTATATGTATTATCAAAAGCACCAAATGCAAAGTTGACTTAACTGATGATTCTCCTTTATCTGCTGCATATTTATTAATAATTTCACTGTATCCATCAGTGCAGCTTTGAGACTGAACAATAAATTTAAGTATTTATCTGAAACTCAATCTGCTGTAATAACTGAATAGTGTGTAAATGGGATTGTTTTTGATTACTGTTTTAATTGGGCTGTGTTTAGGATGTATAAAGTAAACAGTGGGCCCCCCAAATGATTTTTAAATCATTTTAGGAGTAATATTATTACATTCAGTGGTATCAGAGGCTTCATTAAAGATTTGTGCCGATTAAATAAAAATCTCAGGAATTGAGGTAAAAGCTACTAAGACTCACACAAAAACTAATTTCAACAGTTTTCATAATTCAAATACAGGTGTCAAATAGCATTACATATTGAACATAGAGACAGTAAATCAGCAGGTTGCCTTGCAATGAAATGTAACAGGATCCAGGAAGGATAATTATGTAACAGTGTACAGTTAAATGAAGTGCTACAGATACTCTACTAGTCAAGCATTTTTTAAAAAGGCAGTTATTCTGCAATCACTATGTTAATTTACATTTTAGAGGTATGAAGCCTGAGTCAACTTTAGACAGACCTCACAAAAGACTGAGAATGTCTCCATCTAGAGGTGAATATGCAGCATGACACAGAGCCATTTCATTGCAAAGCGCTTCAGTACCATTTGGAGAATCTTAACTCCCTGACAAGTGTTTTTCCAAGAGTGTGTCTATTTTCCCTTTGAAAAAGAATTACTCTGACATTTTATTTACAATAAAATGAAAATGTATTATAGTTTAAATGTTATATTAAAGGCAATTGACTGATCTTTAGAATGTTTCTGACCCAACTTACATAGTACTTAAGTACATCTATGTAGTTTCAGAATTTAAGGCCTAGGGGGTTGCCGTCCACTCCCTACACTCAATGCCACCAAAATGCATATAACTTGCTAAAGATCCACTTAACTGTTTGTGCCTTTCGTCCTCCTTGTGTATAGTATAATATAAAATATTTATAAATAAAAGAACTATTTACACTAAGTGCAAAAGACCACCTTGTTGGCAGAAGTTATGTACTGTACACTAACTAAAACCACACTTGTTTTTCTGCAAAATTAGTGTACAAAATAAGATGCTGAACTACAGCTTTTGTCAACCCAAGTTCAATCCACCTTTTTGCCAAACATATTTTTCTCCTTTTCCCATCACATATCAGATTGGAAAGGCATTAATTCTCAATACAAATAAAGGAAATACTCCAAAAGTGGAAATAAAGCACCTCATGGGTATTTAATAATAAAGTGTTTATCTGGTAGAGTTAGTACGTGTAGGGGTCCCCATAGGAAAAATGTATTGCAAAATGGTTGCTAAAACTAATCACATTACACTTAAATCAAAAAATCATATACAGTGCCCTACATAAGTATAGGAACAGTAAAGACAAAATTGTTCTGTTTGCTGTGGAGTCAAGAAATCTGTAAATGTGGATTAAAAGATGAATATGAGACAAAACTACAGAATGTCACATTTTATTATTGGGTGATTCAACACAAAGATGTTTTACCAGCTAAGAAGATGAGCACTTTTAGAGTTTCATCTCCCTATCTGATGTGAGCATAAGCATTGGAACAGTTGCCTCACAGGTCTTTCTAAGTGTTCAGCTGTGTCCTGTTGCATTAATTCTTCAGATATTAAAAGCAGGGCATGTGTCTTATCAGTTATATCCATTGCTTCTGCATTCTATGTCTTGCATTCAAAGATGACACACACAAAACCAGGATGAAGACAAGAAAGCCGACTCTGAAAGAAAAGCAAGCAATTTGGATGCTAAAAGAAAAGAGGAAGTCAGTTAGAACTATAGGAAAAACAAAGGGCATGGAGAAATCAAGAGTTTGGAAACTACCGGTGACATCAGCAACCAACAATGACCTGATCGGCTGAGAAAAACAACAGTAGTTGATGACAGACAAATCATAAAAGCTGTGAAAATGAACCCTAAAATACGTCTGTAAAATCCCCAACAACCTCCAGAAAGCTGGGGTGATGCTCTGTCAATCTACAGTCTGCAGGAGAATTTGACAGAATTACAGAAGCTACACAGCAAGATGCAAACCTCTAATCAGCACCAAAAATAGAAAGGCAAGATTCTCCAAAAAATTGAGCCAGTAGAGTTTTGGAACAGAGTAGATGGACCGATGAGACAAAGATTAACCTTTATCTAAGTGATTGGAAAGCAAAAGTGTGGAGAAAAAAGGGAACTGCAAATGATCCTAAATACCGGGAACACTTCCCATAACACCCGATGTACTTGCTACATCGTTAGAAGAATGGCATCTACGCTCATATTAGTCTGTTTCTCTCTTATTCCGAGGTCACCGTAGCCACCAGATCCAGTCTGTATCCAAGTCAGAGGGTCACTGCAGTCACCCGGATCCAGTATGTATCCAGCCCAGATGGTGGATCAGCACCTAGAAAGGACCTCTACAGCCCTGAAAGACAGCGGAGACCAGGACAACTAGAGCCCCAGAGACAGATCCCCTGTAAAGACCTTGTCTCAGACGACCACCGGGACAAGACCACAGGAAAAAGATGATTATTCTGCACAATCTGACTTTACTGCAGCCTGGAATTGAACTGCTGGTTTCGTCTGGTCAGAGGAGAACTGGCCCCCCGACTGAGCCTGGTTTCTCCCAGGGTTTTTTCTCCATTCTGTCACCGATGAAGTTTTGGTTCCTTGCCGCTGTCACCTCTGGCTTGCTTAGTTGGGGACACTTCATTTACAGCGATATCGTTGACTTGATTGTAAATTATTGCACAGATACTATTTAAACTGAACTGAGCTGCATGAGGACATCACTGAATTCAGTGATGAACTGCCTTTAACTGTCATTTTGCATTATTGACACACTGTTTTCCTAATTAATGTTGTTCAGTTGCTTTGACACAATCTTTTTTGTTTAAAGCGCTATATAAATAAAGGTGACCTGACTTGACTTGACATACAACCTCATCTGTAAAGCTTGGTGGAGGTGGTGTCATGGCATGGGCATGCATGGCTGTCTCTAGAACAGCACCTCTTAATTTTAATGATGACTTAATGTATGATGGCAGTAGCAGAATGAATTTGGAAGTGTACAAAATAATCTTGGCCACCAATATTCAAGAAAATGCC
Organism: Cyprinus carpio; assembly: GCF_018340385.1. NCBI lineage: Eukaryota > Metazoa > Chordata > Actinopteri > Cypriniformes > Cyprinidae > Cyprinus > Cyprinus carpio. Next base: position 16,657,832 of record NC_056596.1, on the reverse strand, counting down.
ACCAGACTCATTAGAAAGCACTTCATATTGGATCAGGACAATGACCCAAAACACCCTGTCAGTTTAGTCAAGGACTATATCAGGGCAAAGAAATGTAAAGTCTTAGATTGCCCAAATCAATCTCCAGATTTAAATCTCATTGAACATTAATTTCACCAGCTGAAGAGGAGACTAAAGACAGAAACTCCCCCCAAAAAGCAACAGTTGGAATTGGCTGCATTAAAGGCTGGAGAAAAGCATTTCAAAGCATAAGACCAAGAGTCTGGTGATGTCTATGGGTTGCAGACTCACTGCTCTGATTGCATGCAACGGATCTGCAACTAAATATTAGCTTTTAATCTTTTACACCTGCCTAAAATTCAACTGTTCCAATACTTATACTCACATCAAATAGTTGGATGAACTCTAAAAGTGCTGTCCTTTTTATTTGGTAAAACATGTATGTGACACTTGACTCCACAGCAGATAAAACAATCTTTACTTTACTTGCATAATCATCATTTAATCATATTTGCAAATCACTTGACTCCACAGCAGAGAAAGCAATTTTGTCTTTACTGTTCCAATACTTATGGAGGGCACTGTATTTCTCATTTTAGCATCAACAGCATTTCAGATGTTTCTCCTAAAATTCCTTAAAGTAAACACAAATGAGACATGAGAAATATTTGAGACAAAAAGGTCAAAACTGAGAATGTGGTGGAAGAAACATAGAATTTCTCTTTATTGTCTTTCTGCAATCTCTATCAAGACTCCATTAGAAATATTTTATTGCTCAGTGGTTGCTCTTTCTAACCTCAGAAGTCTCAGATGTTTCTCCTAAAAATCCTTAGGAGAGACAAAAGTAGACAGAACTGAGACATGAGAAAAGTTCTGAGAGAAAGGAATGTAAAAAGACAATAGGAGAGAACATGTGAGATCTCTTTATTGTCTTGCTGTAATCTCTTGCTAGACTCCACTTTAAAAATGTTTTACTGCTGAGAGGTTGTTTTTTTTTTTTTTTTTTTGTTTTTGCAATGGTCAGAACAGTAGGAGTAGAGACAGGAAACAATAAGTCAGGTGAGAATTGAACAGGAGCAGGTGAGTATCTTTAGTTGGGACTTGAACCCATGCTGTCTGAGGTGCAGTTGTGCTTCATGTTGATGCGCTGACCACAAGGCTATGACTCTGACAGAGGTTACTCTATGCTCAGGATACTAAGGGGTGATTATCTTATATGTCTCATTGAGTTATCAGCTTTATCATAAGATGTCTTCAGTTTTTATTTTTAGGAGAAACGTTAAACTTTTACTAATATTGTAAATACTAAAACTATCATTTAAATAGCATTAAACACTAGAAAGGACTTACAAGAGGAAGATGTTTATTAGAAGAGCAATACCTTTTTTAACAAATGTAACACTAGAGTCCCAGTGTTTTTTTTTTTTTTTTGTTTGTTTGTGTTTTTTGTTTAGTTTCATTGTTTAGTATTAAAATTTTGTCTTGCACAGCCCATTTTTGTAAATATGGGTTATGCTTTCGTCTGTTAAATCACTGTGCAATAAATCACTGTCTACATAAAACAACTTCAAATATGGCTATGCATGAATGGAATGCTATTGAATGGAAACTTGCTTGAGTCTCCTGTTTCTCAAACTTGTCTCCTGAGACAAAAAACTCTAAAACTTTCACAATGGTCTTCTTAAAGGCTTTAGAAGAGATCTCAACAACTTTACACACTGTGCTCAGATTTTTTTCTTTAGCTAGAGATGATGGATCTCTCACATGTGTCTTCTCAAAAGTTTAGAAGAGATCTCAACAATTTCACACACTGTGCTCAGATTTTTCTCCTACACTAAACACTCCAGAGCTCTCACATTGGTCTCCTCTAAATTTCAGAAGGGATCTCAATAACTTTACAAAGTGTGCGCCAAGTCAAATGCCTCAATATGAGCTCAAACATTTCTTCCATATAATAATCAAATTAGTCAATTAATAATCAAGACTGTGTCGTAAGCCATGTATGTGCCTTTCAGCAAAGAAAGCTCCAGGGTTACATTTTCTGTAGATCAGTTTTGATTAAGGCATCCGGTACATTACTATTTCCAACAACAAATTATGTGCCTAAGTACATAAACATTGTCCTATAAAAAGTAACATTATCCTTATTTCTGCATAATTGAATTGGACTGTGATTTGCACATAATTGGGGGCAGTTGTGGCCTAATGGTTAGTGAGTTGGACTTGGACCCTGAAGGTCACAGGTTTGAGTCTCGGTGCTGGCAGGAGTTGTAGATGGAAGGGAGTGAATAAACAGCGCTCTCTTCCACTCTCTATACCCATGGCTGAAGTGCCCTTGAGCAAGGCACTGAACCCCCAGTTGCTCCCCGAGCGCTGGATATAGCTCCCCACTGTTCCAGGTGTGTGTTCACTACTCACTGCTGTGTGTGTGCACTTGGATGGGTTAAATGCAGAGCACCAATTCCGAGTATGGGTTATATCACGACTTTCACATAAAAAGTCTCTCTCAATATAGCCTTTAACTATGAATTTATGACCCCCCCCCCCCCTTTATTTAGTGTCTTTCAAGTAATTGAATTGATGCACCCTTTGTAAAGTTGTTGACATCTCTTCTAAACCATTACAGGAGACAAATATGATACCCCCGGATTATTTCGCTAAAGACAAAAATCTAAGCACAGTGTGTGAGATTCTTGAGATCTCTGCTAAATTTTTGAGGAGACAAATGTGAGACCACCAAAATATCTGAGCACAGTGTGTAACGCTGTTGAGATCTTTTGTTGAGACAAATGTGAGAGATCCAGAGTCTCTAGCTAATGATAAATATCTGAGCACAGTGTGTGATTTTGTTGCGATCTCTTTTAAAGCTTTAAAGGAGACTATTGTGAGATTGTTATAGTTTTTTGTCTCAGGAGACAAGTTTGAGAACGTGGGACTCAAGCAAAAATCTCCATTCGATCTTAAAGTAATAATTTTTTTTTTTTTTTTGTTCAAGACATCATTAGACAAAGTAACCTAAATTATCTTATTTGCGTACACTCGTAATACCAGCAAAACACTGTGCTTTTGTAAAACAAAGAAAACACACAGGATGTGCCTTCTCTCACTGTGAACTTTATTTTGTAGTTGCCACAAAAATGAACCAAAACTCTTTAATGAATTAGGACCAGTGATCATGAATTAATTTAGCAATTTCTGTATTGCATTAGTTTTGAATATTTCTTATGAGCATTTAATAATTTTTGAATGAAATCTCTTTTTTGTGGTGCATTTTTACCAGTAAAAGAAAACCTGCCTAATAATTATGCACACCTAAATTTAAGGCATTTTTCACTTCCAGCCCTTTTAACAGTTATATCACTTATAAATTATCTCAAAGCACTTAATCAAAACTCCTAAAACACAAGTGTTTACCAATACTCAAAGCACTTTTTCTAAACTCTTAACACAGCAACACACCTGTATAATTCACAAAATTGCTTATTCTTGTTTTTCTTCAAAATGTTATGTAAATATATTTAAATAACTTCATACAACAATAATTCATAGCTTTTTTTATTAATAGGTTTTAATAAATGCCTGAATGTTTAATAAAATGGAAACGTTATTTAGTAGAAAATGTTTATCTGTTTGACATCAAATAGTAGAAATGTGTATTATACATTATCTTAATATACAAGAATACTGTGCATGTATCTGTTTGTGTGTGTGTGTGTGTGTATAATATACAAACTTGTTTATCTTTTGTCAGAAACAACAGGAAGAAGATATCAAAACCTCCAGAGATGAGCAGTGTGTCTATGAAGAGTACAAGATCCATGTATATTCCCATTTCATTCAGTGATGGAACAGTGACTTCTGCCCCACTGTTAGTATAAATATTTAGTTGCTGATTTATTGTTTACCTTAAATAATGGTTTAAGAAACCCAATTAACATTAAATTTTCTCCAAAATATACTATATACAGTATACAATCCACATTGATATGTTTCTCAAAATGTTCAACAGTCGTTGTAATTACTGTTATTAACATTTTTGCTGTTCTTTCTCTTTATTTTCAGCATTGTGGAGATAGACGATACAGTTGAGTCCCACTACCAGACCCACATCAGGCAGGAAAGAACTGAGGCAGTCCTGCAGAGAGTCAAAGACCAGCACAAAACCAGCATGAAGAACAAGTATGGCTGCTTATTTGAGGGAAACAAACTACAAGGGAATGAAAACCTCTTGGACAAGATCTACACACAGCTCTACATCATAGAAGGAGAGAGAGAAGGAGTGAATGAAGAACATGAGGTTTTACAGATGGAGAAATCATCCAGAACACAACACAATCCAATAGACTGTAATGACATCTTCAAAGCCTTATCTAAACCAGGATATGAGGAGAAAGCCAAAATCAAGACTGTTCTTACTAAAGGCATCGCTGGAATTGGAAAAACTGTCTCTGTGCAGAAGTTCATTCTAGACTGGGCCGAGGGAGAAGCTAATCAGGATGTAGATTTTATGTTTGTGTTTCCATTTCGAGAGCTGAACTTGATTAAAAATCATCAGTACAGTCTTCACAGACTTCTGCTGGACTTTCACCCTGAACTTCAAGATCTGGACTCAAAGATTTATGTGGAGTGTAAAGTTGTGTTCATTCTTGTAAGGGAAACAGGTCAATTTAGCTCAAAGGGATTTTAAAGGGAATTTGGACAGAATCACTGTTTTACAGCTGATCACTGAAACGGCCAGCGATTCATTGAGGAAGATAGTAGTCATAAACTCTGCAATGGATATTAATATCCAAAGGATAGTGAAAACACTATTAATTAGCACAGTAACAAGATTGGCAGTTTAAGACATTAACTTGTGAGCACAAAACCCAAGATACTTCTCTTTTCAATATGAATAAGGCTTTATTAGATAAATCTAAGACATATAAACTAATCTAACACATAAGCACACGCACTCACACATTCACACAAGTTGCAGGAAGATAGTAGTCATCATCAGTAGTTCAGTAGTCATTGAAGTGACGTCTTGGGAAGCCCCGTGGTGGGAGTTGTCTGAAGACGCGGAGTTGTGGGCTGGTTGTAGTTTTAGGTGGGCACTCGGGGTCAGACTCGGAGACACGGCTTTACAAAACTTAACTCAGAACACGAAACTCTAAATGGAAAAGAAAATAAACTAAAGTAAAAGAATAGAAGTAAAGTTTGACGAGACTAGGTGGTGTTTCTTCTCATTGTGGCTAAGTAGCAGCAGGCGTGAAGGGTGAAGCACGCTGGAACAGCGCTCAAAGAACACAAAAAGTGATGACTAAAAGCAAAAGCTAAGAGCAAAATCTCATGGTGTCCTGAGTATTTAAACTGGGCTTTTGGCCACACCTCAAATGTTGTCTTGACCAATTAGATATTGTCTTTGCTAGGGGTGTTGCGATGTTTGTCCTACCCATTCATAAATCATGTTATCTTATCAATCACGTGGTCCGAATTTTCCTGCTCTTGCAGGGTATAATTTTGGACATGATTCCTATGACAAGAATATTATACATTTGACTAATACTTGATTGTCAGAAACGTTTCAAGCAAGAAAATTCAAACACACACATACTAAACATGAATATGAATCCTTAAGCTATTCAATAGTTATTAAAAAGACATACACAATAAGTGATTAGAAACATAATAGTCAAATGTCTGGGTTACATATATGATATGGAGTTAAGCAATGGACTGATATTCATTTATAAGTCCTTTTGAGTTCATTTTGGTGCATCTACATCTTTAAAAAAAGAGGTTAAAAGGTCCTCTTAAAGGAATTTCAGTCTGGTTCTTTTCTTCTAGGTGGGGGGAAGTCAATCCAAAGAGCTTTTGATTGTGATTACTATCATGGATTTACATGTGATGGTCATTCTGTGCATCTCTTCGACCATCAATCTTGATTACTTGCCACAAATTTGACAATCTCCTCTTCGAATCGGAATTGTTCTTTTGTTCTAATGTTGAAAGCTGTTTAAGCTCTTAGTTAGTGGGCTTTCTTCTGACTTGTTGCGCTAGGATTTGATTTACAACATCCTGTTGTCTTGAGCCTTTCTGTGGAATTCGGCTCCTCATGTTTCAACCATTGCTCCTGATCGAATCTTTTAATTTGTCTGGTTCGGGTCTGATACACTTACATTCTTGATGGTCTGGATGAAAGCAGAATGACACTGTTTTCAGATAATGAGAAGGTTTGTGATGTGAATGAGTCTTCATCAGTGGGTGTGTTTGATGTCAAACCTCATAGAAGGGAGATCTGCTTCCCTCTGCTCTCATCTGGATCACTTCCAGACCAGCAGCATCCAATCAGATCCCCTCCAAATACACCATCAACCGTGTGAAAGAAATTCAAGGTTTCAATGACCCTCAAAAAGAGGAATATTTTCAGAAGAGAATCAGTGACAAGCATCAAGCCAGCAGAATCATCTCACACATCAGAAGAGCAAGAAGCCTCCACATCATGTGCCACATCCCCGTCTTCTGCTGGATCTCATCCACTGTGATTGAGAAGCTCCTGAAAGAAGATCTGAGTGCAGAAATCCCACAAACTCTGACTGAAATGTACATCCACTTCTTGTTGAATCAGAATAAAACATGATGAGTCAGAAGTATGGAGAGAGAGACCCAGAGAAACTCCTCAAGTCTAACAGAAAAGTTATTGTGAAACTTGCTGAATTGGCTTTTAAGCAGCTGATGAATGGTAATGTGATGCTCTATGAGGAGGACCTGAGAGAGAGTGGCTTAGACGTCACTGACGCCTCAGTGTTTTCTGGGATTTGTACTGAGATGTTGAAGGAAGAATCTGTGATTCATCAGAGGAAAGTCTACTGCTTCATTCATCGAGTGTTCAGGAGTTTCTCGCTGCTTTCTATGTGTTTTACTGCTATTTAAGCAGCACCATGGGAAGCCCTTAAGACTTTTGATTCAATCAAAAATGTGCAGTAGATAAAGCATTAGAAAGTAAAAATGGACACCTGGATCAGTTCCTGCAGTTCCTGCTGGGCATCTCACTGGAGTCCAATCAGAGACTCTTACGGGATCTACTGACACACACAGAGAACAGCTCAGAGAGCATCAGGAGAACCACACAGTACATCAAAGACAAGATCAAATATGGACAAGGACTCTCCACTGAAAGATCCATCAATCTGTTCCTCTGTCTCCTGGAAGTACAAGATCAGACTCTGTCCAGAGAGATTCAGGAGTTTGTGAAATCAGACAAACACACAGAGAAGAAACTCTCTCCATCTCACTGCTCAGTAATCGCCTACATGCTTCAGATATCAGAGGAGGTGCTAGATGAGCTGGATCTCAAGAAATATAACACATCGGATGAGGGCAGAAGAAGACTGATACCATTAATGTCTGCAGCATGAGACAAAAACATTGCTTAGAAATTAAAATAACAATTTCTTCTTCTGGTACTTCTTTTCTCTGCATTTACTAATTAAATCCCTGTTACCTCACAAAATATAGTTGTACCATATTCTTCAATGCTGTTTTTATATATTTAGTAGCATTTTACAATGAAAGTACAAGATGGACAGAATTGCTCTGTTCCATAAATCTAGAATGGACAAAAAGTGTTTGCTGAAAATAAAACTGAAAAAAGTGACATGATCCATACTCCGAATTCGTGCTCTGCATTTAAACCCATCCAAAAGTGCACACACACAGCAGTGAAAACACACACACACACACACCATGAACACACACTTGGAGCAGTAGGGGGAGAGCAGTTGGGGGTAGGTACCTTGCTCAAGGGCAACAGTCATCGTGTATTACCGGCCTGGGACTCGAACCCACAACCTTAGGGTTAGGAGGTTAAACTCTCTAAACATTAGGACACGACTTCCAAATGAACTAAAAAAAAATTACATTTGAGGATAGAGATTTTTTGTTGTTGTTGTTGAAATTAAGTTTTACAGAGTTTAGCTTAGGGGGCAGCTGTGGCCTATAATGGTTAGAGATTTGGACTTGTAACCAGAAGGTCGCAGGTTCGAATCTCGGTGCTGGCAGGAGGTTGTAGTGGGAGAGCCCGAGTGAATGAACAGCGCTCTCTTCCACCCTCATACCCATGGCTGAAGTGCCCTTGAGCAAGGCACTGAACCTCCAGTTGCTCCCCGGGCGCTGATATATAGCTGCCCACTGCTCCGGGTGTGTGTTCACTTCTCACTGCTGTGTGTGTGCACTTGGATGGGTTAAATGCAGATGTCACGTTCGAGTATGGGTTACCATACTTGACAAATGTCACGACTTTCACTTTAATGCAAATCATTTATTACTAAATATTCTCAAGATCAAGAT